>NC_045447.1:90893242-90946415 GCF_002776525.5 Piliocolobus tephrosceles | reverse complement strand
TTTTTTTTTTTTTGAGACAGAGTTTCACTCTGTTGCCCAGGCCTGGAGTGCAGTGGCGCGACGTTGGCTCACTGCAACCTCTGCCTCCCAGGTTCAAGCAATTCTCCTGCCTCAGACTCCTGAGTAGCTGGGATTACAGGCCTGCACCACCACGCCTAGCTAATTTTTATATTTTTTAGTAGAGACGAGGTTTCACCATGTTGGCCAGGATGGTCTTGATCTCTTGACCTTGTGATCTGCCTGCCTCGGCCTCCCAAAGTGCTGGGATTACAGGCGTGAGCCACCGTGCCCGGCCATATCTAAATTATTTAAAATGTTTCTTCTCTTTATTTGAAGTCATCTTCCCTAAAGTCCTTTTGACATCTGGATGGCCTTTGTGTTCTGCTTTCTTGTCCCCACCCGCCCTATTGTTAGTGATGCGTGGTTCCATGTGGTGCTTAGTTATTTATGGTGCTCCTTTATTATTCATGCCTTTCTTTCTTTGTTCAGGACTGTTGCTTAGTCACTGTGCTTCTCTGATGTGTTCTTGGTTCATGCTTCATTTCCTACTGCCCTTTAGCGCTTTTCTATCCCTTTTCCCTTAACACAGAATTCTGTTTCTCTTAACATAGTGGGGACCCCGGAGTGGTTTGTAGAACTTTCCTTAGCTTGGGGATGGTCAGCAGGCATTGTAGAGGTTTTAGGAATCATTTTAGGTGTGGTTCTTTATCAATTGTCTTTCACCAGGTTATGCCGTGCTAGCAAAAATCCCCAATGTCGGTGGCTTTCAGGATTAAAGATCTATTTCCTGCTCATGTTACAAGTCGCTGAGGGTCAGCTGTGGCTCCAAGTGCCTTCTGTGTTCTGGAATGTAGGCTAAAGGAGCAACAGCTGTCTGGGATACGCTGCTCTCATGGGTAGAAGAGAGTTAGGGAGCTGGTAGGATCCAGTAATCGTTCTTGAAGCTTCTGCTTAGAACTGGAATGAGCCACTTCCGTTTTCTCTTCATCAGCCACAGCAAGCAAATCACATGGCCAAGCCCAATAGCAGTGGGGTGGGAAGTATACTCCGCCCATGGGCAGGCACTGAAAGTTACATGGCACTGCGCAGGGACGGATTATTGTCATTTACAGGAAGGAAAGTTAATAATTAGGAGTTGGCCATGGATGTTGGCCATGTTGACCAGGATGGTCTCGATCTCTTGACCTTGTGATCTGCCTGCCTTGGCCTCTCAAAGTGCTAGGATTATAGGTGTGAACCACCGCGCCTGGCCACATTGCATAAATTGTTTAAATATTCACTAAATAATTTTATTTTCATAAAAGCCCTATTTGGTAGGTACTGTTATTCCCATTTTGCAATGGGGAAACTGAGGTAGAGAGGGGTGAGTAACTAGCTATACTCACACCACTACTACGTGGTGAGAGCTAGCATTCGCCATCTGGTCGACGTTGAACAGAACCACACTTGTATTCTACTGATGGTCGTATCGATGGGTAGATTGTGACCAATTAAAAACTTAAAAAAAAAAATAGGAGATTTGGGGGACAGTTTCAATTAATGAAAATCTCCAGTAGCTATTTAGTCATCTCGTATGCCTTCCGATGAGAGTTGAACAGCGGTTGTTTTCATTTGGGATGACTTCAGGCTGCATCTATGTCCCAAGTTAGGAGTTTGGGGAAGCTAGGTGAATTCCTTTAGGTCACCAGGGAAGCATTTATAGAATATGACTGCCTGGAAGAGCTTTTAAATTCTCAGTGCTTTAGTTTCTTCCCAATATAAGAAATTTAAATTGGGACTAACAAAAGACGCTGCTTCATAGGGGATTCTGAAGATAAAGTTAGGCAGCTTATATAAAGCTTTCAGAACTATGTCTGGCATGTAATCAGAATTTTTGAGTGAGTACTCTGATGATGAGGATGATTTCTACTACTGTGATATCTCAACCCCTGGAAAACATATTGGGAATCCCCAGACCACTAGTTTTAGAGTCAATAGACAATCAGATTTATGTTCCTGAGTTAAAGATTTATTTGTTAAGATAAATAAATAAAATAAAAATTAACCTAGAAAGTAGGGGCTTAAGTTTCTGGCCTCTTGAAAAAAAAAAAAAAAAACTAGCCACAATTTCTCTTAAAGAGATTAATTTTTAGGTTGTGTGTTCGCCCCCTTCAGTCATTGTGTGGAGTGAAAATCCTTTAAAATATGTTACATAAAGTTCTGGTTTATTAGGTGAACACAGTGCATCTGGGGCTTGTTTGGGTGGGGTAAGATGTGTGGTTTGCTGGGAAATTCCAAGCAAGGGCAGAGAGGAGAGGCCTCAGGCTTCTGTCTGGAAGTCAGTGGCTTGGCCTCAAGGGAACACGCACGTCCTGATAGAAATGGGTAAAGCTATACAGGTTGGTGCTGTGTGGGGTGTTTACTAGTGAACATAATGAGGCTTCCGGCCTGACGACTGTTTTTGTTTCACATCCCAATCAGCTGAGCCTGAGAGCCTTAAGGTGAAAGGAAAAGAACAAGGGTGGTGGAATTGGAATGTCAAGTTTAGTTACTTCTCAGCTGTGTGAATTTGGGTATGTTCCTTAACCTCTTTGCGTCTTGGTTTATTCATAAATGTAATGCTATGTATTATTTATTCATCATGATCATGTGTAAGAGCATTGCATAAATTCTTTTTTTTTAAATTGAGATGGAGTCTTGCTCTGTCGCCAGGCTGGAGTGCAGTGGCACGATCTTGGGTCACTGCAACCTCTGCCTCCTGGGTTCAAGCGATTCTCCTGCCTCAGCCTCCCAAGTAGCTGGGACTACAGGTGTGCGCCACCATGCCCAGCTATTTTTTTTTTTTTTTTAATTTTTAGTAGAGATGGGGTTTCACCATGTTGGCTAGGATGGTCTCTATCTCTTGACCTTGTGTTCTGCCCACCTTGGCCTCCCAAAGTGCTAGGATTATAGGTGTGAACCACCGCGCCTGGCTGCATTGCATAAATTGTTTAAATATTCACTAAATAATTTTATTTTCATAAAAGCCCTATTTGGTAGGTACTGTTATCCCCATTTTGTACATGGGGAAACTGAGGTAGAGAGGGGTGAGTAACTGGCTATACTTACACAGGCAGGAAGGGGAGTCAGGTTTTGAACCCAAGCAGTCAAACTCCAAAGTCTACATGCATACCCATCATGCTTTGCTGCCTTTTGACACAGTCAGCACGTCACCAGGGGTTGCTGCTCTGAAGAGTAAGTCTGTTCATTTCCTCTAAATCCTAGTCCACTATTTAACATGTAGGAAGTAGATGCTCTGTAGACCTTAATGGTTATTTCCTTTCCCCTTTCCTATTTCCTTTCAGTTGTCCTGGTAGACCCAGGTAATCAGGACTAGTGGGTGCCTAGGAATGGAGTGAGAGATCTTGAGCCCCAGTTTTCCCTGGGCAAGATCTCACCTGACTCTCAAATTCACCTTGTCTCATTTATTGTATGAAACTTTCACTTTTTCAGCCTTTATAGCACCAAGCTGGAAGGTATTATGTCATCTTGTAAAGCAAACCCTAAATTGAAAGAATAATGGCCTAGTTTGGTGACCCTCTCAGCACACACCATTATATCTTCATATGAAGCCTCCTAGTCAAGTAATATGTGAATGAGTTTTACATATATATTAAATCTGCTTTGGAGATCATCTATCTTTATGTATTTGATTTTCCCCCCGTTATTCTGCACGGTTTCAAAGTGGGGAGCTCCTTACCCCTTCCCTTGGGGTAAATAACCTCTATGCTGAAAGGTGTGGCACTCACAGATTGGCTGCTGTGAAGACTTGACACACCTCTTCAGTGATTCTGTTTCTGTTTCCTCTTACTGGTGGTTAGGTTCCAAATTGTCCCTGTGGCCGCTGCCATGTTCCAGAAGCAGAAATATGTCGTGGAAAAAGTAATGGCTCCAGGGAATAATGAGAGGTGGGTTTTAGTGCTTTCCCTTCTAAGTAGGAGCTGTGTGACCTTGGCAAATAACTGGCCTTGTCTGGAATCCTGTTTCTTCAATTGCAAAACAAGGAGCCAGTGTTAGTTGAACTGTTCCAAACTAGGGGCTCCAGCATTTTGAGATCTCCCATGCAGGGATCCATTTTAATATTTTAAAACTAATAGTGCTGTTCAATGGGAAATAAAAACTTTTAAAACATGGAGTTCACAGAGAAAAGAGAAAATGAAAGCAATCACTGGTGGTGGAAAGTTGGGGAGCAAGAATCAGTTCTTATTTTTTTTTTTTTTGCAGCACTATGCACATAAAGCTCTTGGTTTATTAGGCCAATCAGGCATGTTATTTAATCTCTAAGTCTTAGACAATCAGACACATTATTTACATCTCCAAGTCTTACTTTTCTCATCTGTTAAAATATGAACATAGTATACAATCCGTATTTGGGGTTCAGAAGTTTGTTGTGAAGATTAAACGCATTTGAAGCACTTAGCCAATGGCACTCAATACACTGTGGCTATTTTTCAAGTTCTTCAGTACGGGTTAACATTTACCCAGAAGGGATATTTTAGATTAAACTAGCCCCCACCAGATTATGTTGTAAATTTCTTTAGCTCTAGAGTGGGGTTATTTGGGTTGCAGTGAAACCAGGGATGGAACAGTTAATCCTCACTTCCTTAGGAACTATAATCCAAGTGTGCTTTGTGCAAGGCTTTCAGCTGGGTACACCATCAACTGGTAACATCTGGGCCCAACCAGAATAGGCAAACGGGGAGAGGAGAGAAGGGAGAGGGAAACAAATATGAGACCAATGCCCCTGGAACAGACAGGGCATTCCTAGTCCTTGCTGTTTATTGCATGCATACTCTCAGTGATAATTGCTACCATTTAACTAGGACTCACCATGTGCCAGGCACTGGGCTAAGTACGTCTTATATACTGTTTTAATTTTCTTAGGCACTCTATGAGCCACTCTCCTATCCATTGGCCAAAGCAAGTCACAAGGCAAGTCTAGATTCAAGGCATGGAGAAAGAGATTTCTCTTGATGAGAGGAGCAACAATGTCACATGGAAGGGGCACAGATAAAGGATGGGGTCACTTTTGTCAGTTTGCACATCTCCACAGTACAAGTAGTAGAGAAGATGTTGCATTTTCCTGGAGTAACTTCTGCACCCAAGAAAAAGGGAGTCAGGCGTCAACTGCCTCTTTGTGTCTGGAATTCCTCTCATTACAAACAATCCAAGAGGCAGTATAATGGAAGTGTGGTCCCATTGTTTGAACTACTCAGGAGCCACATTGTAACTATTTGGAGAATTTCCTGCTTCCTGAATTCACCCAGATTCTCATGTTCACAACAAGCCCCAGCCTAAATGTCACTTATCTGTTATCCCAAAGCTCTGCTAAGTGCTACATGGTTAGTTTGGTATCCAGAGCTGTAGACATTTCTACCAGCTTTTCCAAGGTGGAGAGAACGAACAATGAATCTTAACTTTTAGAAGTAATCGGTCCCTCAGCTTATTAATTCATGAAAGTGGTTGTTCAAGGCTGAAACCGAAAGGTGCGATATTTCATATTGTGGGGAGTAAGATAGATTCTTGGACGACTTGAGGTAGTTTATTACTTTTTTTCTCTTTGCAAATGATACTGTCTTTCTGTATTTAATAGTGACAATGTAGTTTTTGTGAAGCGATTTTGCTGTATGTAAAAGTGAGTCAACTAAAATGTAAGCAAATAATACAGGGGATCTATGGCTAGGGCAAAAACCACAAAGATGGTATGTGAATGATTCTTGCTAAATGGAGTCATGTGTACGAAAGCCTGGAAAGGCCACCACCTAGTTGAGAAAATTGAGGCCTGAAAGAGGAAGCGAGCTGCTGAAAGTACTATACCTAACAAAGAGCCGCTCTGGGCTTGGTTGCAGCCCTCCTGCCTCTAAATTATTTTTATCTCCCACTGTACCAAACTACTCATTTCCTCTAAGCCAACAACCCCAAGTAAACAAAAACTACCTCCATGCGTGATCTGGTTTGGATCTGTGTCCCCACCAATTTCATGTGGAATTATAATCCCCATTGTCGGAGGGGGTGCCTGGTGGGAAGTGATTGGATCATGGGGGCAGATTTCTCAAGAATGGTTTAGTACCATCACCCTGGTACTGCTCCTGTGATAGTGAGTGGGTTCTCATTAGATTTGGTCCTTTTAAAGTATGTAGCATCTCCCCTGTCTCTCTCTTGCTCCTGCTCCTACCATGTGAGATACTTTGCTCCCTGCTTGCTTTCCACCCACCTTGCCTTCCACCTTGATTAGAGATTTCCTGAGGCCTCCCTGGAAGCTGAGCAGATGCCAGCATCATGCTTCCTGTACAGCCTGCGGAACTGTGAGCCAATTAAACTTCTTTACCAGTCTCAAGTATTTTTTCATAACAATGCAAGAACGACCTAACACAGTGTGCAAACACATATTTTATTAGGAAATGTTACAAAATGCATAATATTTCCTACCATTTACAGCTAAGCAGTGTATATGCTTGGTGATGAGAAAGGTAATTATAATCATCATATATGATGTTAATGTTTACCTTAGTATTTGGGGGAGTTACCTCACAATTTTTTCATGAACTTACACTATAATCAAAAATAAATTTGTATGCGAAATCTGTAAATATACTATGTATGCTTTGAGAAAAATATTACGTTATAAACACATACTTGTATATCCACATTAGATTAGAGAGAGATTTTTCTTACCAGAAATCACGTTTACCCTTGAAAGAATAGATGAAGATTAAAAAATTAAAAATAAATATATTAAATAATGATACACGCTACAATGTTGTTGAACCTCCAAAACATTATGTGAAGTGAAAGAAGCCAGTCTTAAAAGATCACGTATTGTATAATTCCTTTTATATGAAATGTCCAGAAAAGGGCCAGGTGCAGTAGCTCACACGTGTAATCCCAGCACTTTGGGAGGCTGAGGGGGGCAGATCATGAGGTCAGGTGTTCAAGACCAGCTTGGCCAATATAGTGAAACCTCGTCTCTACTAAAAATACAAAAAAATAGCTGGGCATGGTGGTGCATGCCTGTAGTCCCAGCTACTCAGTAGGCCGAGGCAGGAGAATCACTTGAACCTGGGAGGTGGGGGGTGCAGTGAGCCAAGATCGTGCCACTGCACTCCAGCCTAGGTGACAGAGCGAGACTCCATCTCGGGGGCTGGGGGGTGGGGGAAAGAAATGTCCAGAAAAGGCAAATCTATAGAGACAGATTGTAGATTGGTGGTTGCTGGGGCAATGGAGAATAACTGCTTCATATGTATAGGGTGTCTTTTTTGGATGATGAGAACATTTAAGAAGTAGATAGAGTGGTAGTTGTCCAATATTGTGAAGGTACTAAATTCCATTGAATTGTTCACTTTAAAATGGTTAATTTTATGTTATGTAAATTTCACTTCAATTAAAAATATATATATGTATGTACTTACCCATATATACTCATATAAAAGCCCATGCATGGCATTTTTATTATTTTATTAGTATAGTGCTTCTCTAACTTTTTGGTCTTAGGATCCCTTTCCACTCTTAAAAATTAATGAGGAAGCCAGGCGTGGTGGCTCACGCCTGTAATCCCAGCACTTTGGGAGGCCGAGGTGGGCAGATCACAAGGTCAGGAGTTGGAGACCAGCCTGGCCAATATGGAGAAACCCCCATCTCTACTAAAAATACAAAAATTAGCCAGGTGTGGTGGTGTGCGCCTGTAGTCCCAGCTACTTGGGAGGCTGAAGAAGAAGAATCGCTTGAACCTGGGGGGACGGGAGGTGGAGGTTGCAGTGAGTTGAGACCACGCCACTGTACTCCAGCCTGGGTGACAGCACGAGACTCCGTCTCAAAAAAAGAAAAAGAAAAAAAAGTGAATAATGAGGATGCCCCAGAACTTCTATTCATGTGTGTTATATTTATCAATATTTACATTAGAAATGAAAATGGGAAAAAATTATTTATTTTTTCATTTGTTAAAAATAACATAAACATGTTTCATGTTAACAAAATAACATTTTATTTAAAATAACTGTATTTTCCAAAACAAATGCATCTTAGCAGCAGCTAGTTCAGCTCACAATTCAAATAATCTCACAACTGCTTTTACTTTTAGACAACTCTTCGTCTTCGAAATGCAAAAGACATGCTTTATGCATACTTCCCATTTGACCACAGAGTATTAAAAAAGATGTGTATACTCAAGGTTTGGGATTTAATTAAATTAATATCTTTTTTAATGTTTCATTGAGGAAATTCACAAGTGAAACTGGCAGTTTTGGTCCTGTGAGGTCGCAGCTGTGAAGAGTACAGTGACTACTAGCATAATTTGATAGATTAAGGCTCTCGCAGTTTCACTCATCACTGCTTTTGTGCAGACATCTACCCAGCAAAAAAGCCATCAGTACAAATGTCTACACAGCAAAAAAGGCAAATAGTGTCTTCTAATTTTCATGAAAATAGATTTGACTTCATAGACCTCCTCAAAGTTACCCAGGGGCCCCCTGTGGTCTGAGGACCACAAATGAAGGACTTTGATTCCTCACAGTGCAGTACAGGAATTGCGAATTATGTGTACTTACAACATGGATGGCTTCAAAAAATGACAGGCCTCTTTCTTAAAGAACTGAGTAATCTTTACGGTGGAAATAAAAAACAGGGCCTTGTTTTAATCAGATTTCAGATCTTCTTCTGTGATATACCTCCACTTCAGGGTCTTTGCTCTACCCTTTGCTGAGAATGCTTCTCTTCCAAATGTGCAACAAACCCTCCCTCACCTCCTTTGAGGCCTTACTTAGTGATCATTCCAAGGAGCCTTCTTTGGTCACTTTATTGAAAATATTGCTCCCTTTCCAACCACACACACACACACACACACACACACAATTACTTTTCCCTGTTATGTTTTTCTTCTTAATATTTATCTCTATTTGATATGTTACGCATTTTATTTAGTTTATTTCCTTGTGTCTCATTAGAATGTAAGCTACATAAAAGCAGAAGTTTTCATCTATTTTGCTAGTATCTCCTGGTTTGCTTTGTATCGCCTGTGTTCAGTAAACATTTGTTCACTGATATCCAGTAAACATTTGTCCAATGTTGTTGAGTATAGCATAGCTAAAAGTTTGCTATAGATATTCATTGTGTCGTAACAAAAGGAGGGTGTGCAGACAGCCTCAACATGTATTACATAAGATATGCAATGGAAAAGTGGTTTTATGATCAAATAAGTTTGCAAAACATCTCTTTCTCTCTGTTTTCTTTCTCTGTCTCTCTCATACAGACCACATACACGTGGAGATTTACAGTGAACTAACATGAAGCATCTGAAAGGGCCTGTGATGTGGCCATGTGTTTAAACATTGTTATATTCAATATCTTTCAGACTGTTTTCTAGTGCTCACTGGAACACACTTTGGAAAATGCTTTCCTATGCATAGGCTCCCTGACTCACTTTTCATCATGGTTGTGAGGGTCGACTGGGATAAAAGCTATGAATTTGGTTAGTATATTCTGGAAAGCTATTCCAATGTAAGATTTTTATGAGTAATTCAAGTGGAAAATAAAACAACAACAAAAAAATACTTCCTAATTCCTAATTTTGTTTGCTGGTAAAACAGTTTGGTGATGGAAAGGACTAGAAGGGCAGTCTTTGTATAATTATGTGTTTAATAATATACACTTTAAAATAAGAGTAATTCATTGTAATTCAGATTGCTTTTGGGTGAGGAGGTGGGGGTTGTCAGGACAAAGTAGTAGGATTTTTTTAAGTTTCAGAGAAGAGCTTAAGAAATGCTCTAATCCTATTGGTACCTGTTACAAAACCAATTAACCCAGGAGAATAAATACCTTGTCTGTGCAGATTTTACAGATCATAAAGGAAGAAAATCTCTAAAAACCATGTAGTATTCTTACCCCTCCTCAGAAATCTGTATTGTACTCTCTGACTTTTCTGAAGTGGGTTATCTAGCCTGCATCTCTTAGTGAATAGTCAGCAGAGCTTCTCTCTAAGGATTCAGAAGCTCCCTGGACAGCGTGTCTTCTGTGGTCCTCTCTAAGTAATTTTCATTGCACAGATAGAAGCGACCTGACTCTGGATGAGAAAAATGAAGCCAAGAGGGCAATCGCTTCTTCATAACAGCACTATGGTTCAGCTTCTTGCTCATGACACCCTCCCAGCCTACAAAGAATTCCCACCTTTGAACAGGTCCATGAGTTTTAAGAGTGGACTCTTCCACCTGCTCTCCGGTTTCCTTCTCTTTGGCCATCTTCAAAGAGAATGCTTGGTTCTCTAACTGGCTGTCCTGTCCTTGGGGTCAGCCTGCATTCTTGTGCCCAGAGTCATCAATACCTTGACTCTTCAGTGGCCTCAAGGACCATCTGATTCACCACAGTGCTGATCTGTCTTCTGCAGAGCACAGTTTCTGAGAAATCAGCAGGACCCGCAGCATCTTGCTGATGCAGGTATTGATCCCTACCTGTGCGTTGCTTAATCAGCCCTGGAATCTATCGATAACATCACCACTGCTAAATCCCCACTTCCTGCTAAGTCCAGATTCCACGTCTCTACCTCTTAGGGTCACAGTGTATCTTGCACTGTACCTAAGTAGTTTTTATGTTCTGTCTTGAGCAAGTGTGTCTACTAAACAGGTATTCTCTCTAAGCCCCAGTGGCTGGAAGTGATATTATAGAAGGTAGCAGTTGCCTGCCCCTGTAAAAGCATTTAACTGTGCATTATTTATAACCCAGAGAAAAATTTTTTTCTTCAAATGGCAGATTATTCATTCACCCATGCTTGATTACTGTACTCTAATGTCTCAATGCTTCTTATGCATTAATCAAACAAACCTCAGGAGATATTCAGCAGCTGAGGGGGATCAGTTTTGGGTAGTCTGAATGGGGATTGGAGGGGTTCCTAGAAGGTTGCCTCAGAGTCTTGAGTGCAGCAATTCCTGAACTTCTACCATTAGAAAGCTGTTCCTCTATGTGTGTGTGTGTGTGTGTGTGTGTGTGTGTGTGTGTGTCTGTGTGTGTGTGTTTTAATTGAGACAGGATCTCACTCTGTCACCCAGGCTGGAGTCAAGTGGCACAATCTTGGCTCACTGCACCTTCCACCTCCCGGGTTCAAGTGAGCCTCCCGATTAGTTGGGACTATAGGTGCCTGCCACCACGCCCGGCTAATTTTTTGTATTTTTAGTAGAGGTGGGGTTTCGCCATATTGCCCAGGCTGATCTTGAACTCCTGAGCTCAGACAATCCGTCTGTCTTGGCCTCCCAAAGTGCTGGGATTACAGGCATGAGGCACCGCACCAGGTCTGATTTTTTTTTTTTTTTTAATGAAAAATGTATAGGTCCTCTTTTAAAATGCATGTCCTCCTGGGATCCCTCTTCTATACCCATGTTCTTTTGTAGACTTGTTCTAGAGCATTAAAGCTTAAAGCGAATCTTAGTGATCATTTGGTCCAGTCTCATTATTTTAGAGATGAAGATGTGAGGCTGAGAAGACATGCATGTCTAGATCAAGGTCTCACTGCCAGTTAGCAGTAAAGTTGGACTCAGTATCCTATGTCTCCTGCCTCTTTTCCAGAAAGCTTTATGTGTCTTATGGCATCCTGAGGAGACAACTTTTTTCAGATGTGTCAACTTGTATTAAATTCCATGCTTAAATATATCTCATGTAATGCAGTTTGATTAGCATTTCTCTAGAGTCACTATAATTCTAGGGATGGTACGCACTGGGGTAATTATATATAAAATTTCCTCTTAGGTTTAAGTCACTTCCAAGATCCAATGGTTATTTTAAAACTAGAGTGGGAAGTAGCATATTTGGCTAGCAGCGCTGTTAGAAACAGAAGAGTTAGAATGACTGGCAGGTGCTGATGATCTCTTTGTCAATTCCACTAAAAATGGACAGTGTTGGACTTCATTCCTACCCAAAAACACCACCAAATGTAATAGGTATGTCTAGGTGGGAGAGGAGGAGCCCCAAGTAGCACAGAAAGAGGAAATAAGTGAAAGGAAAGAAAAAGAAAATTTTAAATCTATTTGTTTATGTAGGTGTCTCCAAGGAATCAATATCACCCATTGCCTGCCTTGGGAAATTTCTGAAAAGTCCAGGGGAATCTGGACCCCAAAAGGGTCAGTATTGTGAGCAGGAGGAACCCTCAGTGCCTCTGGCATTGTGGGTCATGGACTTGGAATGCTTTTCCTTGTAGAAAAACAGGAAGTGTTCGAAGCAGAATATGCTATTCCTTGCTTTGACAATTTTCTGTAATTCACTTGAGTCAAATCCAGATAAATTTTGAGTTCTGCTTATTTGTTGTATATTTTTATTTCCATTTATCTACTTAAATAGTTTTCTTCTAAAATCCAAGACAGTTCTTCTGTGTCTAGTTGCTTCATTTCTCTTGAAAATATTTCGCAAGCAGATTCATAGAGATGATTTTCTCTACCTCACAGGAAATAGGAATTTCTAGTACTATTATGTCATAGAGCCATGATTCTTAAGTGTTTGTGTGTATTGCATTCACCTGGGGAGCTTGTTGAAAACACAGGTACCTGGGTCCCACTACAGATCTACCTGATAAGAACGTAGCGGAATGGGACCAGGGCTGTGCGTTTTTAACAGTTATTCTTGGTGCCTTCTGCACCCACCCTATAATTTTGATGTTCTCCCAAGGTTGAGATACATGTCAAAGGGACATAGATAGGAAGAAAGGATGGTTGGCAATGGTATGACTTGGGTGTTGAGAAAGCCCCCGTGCCCACATTCCCTATTCATTCTATTGTAAACATTTATTGAGCCACCTATTTACTGTGTGCAGAGAACATCATGAGACTTTGGACTCACACAGGTGGCTAAAACAGAGAACTGGCTGGGCATGGTGGTTCATGCCTGTAATCCCAGCACTTTGGGAGGCCAAGGTGGGCAGATCACAAGGTCAGGAGTTTGAGACCTATCGGGGGAAGCCACCCCCGATAATTCAACGTTATTTCACGTAGGTTCTTTTCTGTTTCCCTAAGTGTCAGTTGGTCTGAGAAATAAAGGGAAAGAGTACAAAAGAGAAATTTTAAAGCTGGGTATCTGGGGGAGACATCACATGTCAGCAGGTTCCATGATGCCCCCCAAGCTGCAAAACCAGCAAGTTTTTGTTAGTGATTTTCAAAGGGGAGGGAGTGTACAAATAGGGTGTGGGTCACAGAGATCACAAGCTTCACAAGGTAATAAAATATCACAAGGGAAATGGAGGCAGGGTGAGATCACAGGACTGGGGCGAAATTAAAAATGCTAATGAAGTTTCATGTCCCACTGGGCACACATTGTCATTGATAACATCTTATCAGGAGACAGGGTTTGAGAGCGGACAACCGGTCTGACCAAAATTTATTAGGTGGGAATGTCCTTGTCCTAATAGGCCTGGGAGCACTACAGGAGACCGGGGCTTATTTCACCACTTATCTGCAACCATAAAAGACAGACATTCCCAGAGCAGCCATTTTAGAGACCTACCCCTAGGAACGCATTCTCTTTCTGAGGGCTGTTCCTTGCTGAGAAAAAGAATTCAGCGATATTTCTCCCATTTGCTTTTGAAAGAAGAGAAATATGGCTCTGTTCCACCCCGTCCTCAGGCAGCCAGACCTCGTGGTTATCTCCCTTGTTCCCTGAACATCGCTGTCATCCTGTTCTTTTTTCAAGGTGCCCAGATTTCATATTATTTAAACACACATGCTTTACGAACAATTTGTGCAGTTAACATAACCATCACAGGGTCTTGAGGCGACATACATCCTCAGCTTATGAAGATGACGGGGTTAAGAGATTAAAGTAAAGACAGGCATAGGAAATCACAAGAGTGTTGATTGGGGAAATAATAAATGTCCATGAAACCTTCACAATTTATGTTCAGAGATTGCAGTAAAGACAGGTGTAAGAAATTATAAAAGTATTGATTTGGGGAACTAATAAATGTCCATGAAATCTTCACAATTTATGTTCTTCTGCCAAGGCTTTAGCTGGTCCCTCTGTTCAGGGTCCCTGACTTCTCGCAACAGAGAGCAGCCTGGCCAATATGGTAAAACCCCGTCTCTCCTAAAAATACAAAAATTAGCCAGGTGTGTTGGTGCATGCCTGTAGTCCCAGCTACTCGGGAGGCTGAGGCAGGAGAATCACCTGAACCTGGGAGGTGGAGGTTGCAGTGAACCGAGATGGTGCCACTGCACTCCAGCCTGGGCGACAGAGCCAGATTGTCTCAAAAAACAAACAAACAAAAAACACAGAGCTTGCCCTCAAGTTGCTCACAGTTTAGGACAAATAAATATGATCACATCTATTTACAACCTAGAAATCTCCAGTACTGAAGAGTATTAAAGGTGGTGTGGGTGGGGAGGTCAGTAGAGATTTCATAGAAAAAAGTGATATTTGAGCAAAGTTTTCAAAGAAGAGTCACAGTTCACTAGGCAGACAATGGTGAAGGGACGTCTAGGTAGAGGGAAGGGCCAGTGCAAAGACTTGGGGGTTGAAAAGTGTGTGAGATTGGAACCTGGAATACAGGTGCTGTCTGTATGGCTGAAACATACTGGGGTGGTGTGTAGCGGGAGAAAAGCTTGGAAAAAAAGCCTAAGAAGTATAGATTTTTGGAGGTAGATTATAGCAGAAAGGTCATTGACAAGAAAATAGGTTGTATGCAAGTAGAATTATTGTTTTCTAATTTGTTACTGACATTTTGGTGTTGACTCATTGTTAATTAATGTGGTCCCCTGCACTACAGCACTACCTCAGCCCATTTTTGATCTCATCTTGTGATAGTTAATATACTTTGCTGCAAACTCATTCTACCCTTTTAAGAGATTTCTTCCTTTATTTTTCTCTCATGCTCTGGTTCTGAGGCAATGCTTGAGCCTGTAGTTCCTAGCATTATTTCTATTAGGTTTGTGAACCCTGTTATTAAAATTTGTGTCTGGTTCCTTTAAATCTTAATTATAAATTAAGCAGCAATACCAAATGAAGTTCGAGTGATGGGATGGAAAATGTCAACTGTCTTTTTCCTATTAGACTGACCTATGGATATGTCTCAGTTTTTTTTTTTTTTTTTAAGTTTTCATTTCTTTTTAATGTCAAGACAACTTAATAAAGCTCTGTCTAGAGTTTTAACTTAATGGCTGTCAGAATCAGCCTTGATAATTGCTTCTTTTGGGTTATCTGCATGTCTTCTTTCCATCGGTAACAAAATCAATACTGACACCAATTCAGAGCATTAGACTCCCCAACGTGCTTTCATGTGCACTTTTTAAATGGTTTGACCAGCAACCCTCTGAATTTCACAGAATATTATTATTATTTTCCAGTGTAACAGGTGAGGAAACAGAGACTCAGCCTCATTAAAATTTTGCTGTACTAATGATTTTTTTGATATTTACTATGGCTGGTATTTTATGTGACTCTTTGAGAGACGGCAAGTTCTCCTTCCTTTTAAAACCGTCAATAATGCAGCCACCAAAGCCAAAGCTTTCAGTGCTGGTGTGGCCTTTTGGTACTCATGATTAAGATCACATTTATTTGTAGTAATAATTCAGTATTACATCTCCCAAAGAGATGTACTGAGCAAGCACTGCAGTGACAAGATAAGTTGCCCTGTTTTGTTCCATATGTCTGTGCTCTAAGTATTCCATAGTTTTAATTGGTTCCCTGCAGAATAACGTTTACAAGCATATGGTATGGAAAATGCTGACTGCTTTTGTTATCATGTATTTTAGTACTTGTGGTGGCCCCAGTTCACTTAGCCTTTAAATGTGATTATGAGGTTATTTAATGCACTTTTTGGAGTACTTTTCCTTAACCTGCTTACCAAGTGTTAAATGCCATCGATATTGTGTATTGGGTAGCCCGTCCGTAGTTGGCCAGAGCACGAATTCACAAAAGCTTTCATCATGGGTTGGTGCTGCAAGGATGCTCTCTCTCTCTCCTCGCCTCATGTGCAGTTTTCAAAGCCACTGCGAGGCTGCCTTCAATTATGCTTGAGAGTAAGACGCGCTGTTGGGAGCACGAAAGAGCCAAGAGGCACACAATAGAGCTCTCTGGCGCCTCGTTGGGGAGATTTACCAGTGATCCCTTGAAAAGGGAAAAGGATTACAGATGTGAAATTAGACACAAAGATTGAAGAGGGGACCAGCTGTATTTTTGGATATTAGAGTTACTTTGGCACTTGGGTGGTTTCCTCGGGGAGTACAGTGGCAGAGTGCAGTTGAATTATTAATATTTCTGAGACTATGTACAAGGCTTCTTTTTTAAAAAAAGTTTTATTATGGAAAATTTAAAACATATACAAAAGTGGAAAAAACTGCGTAATTAATTCTCAGTGGACCTATGACTTAGTGTATTAGCTTTCTAGGGATGATGTAACAAACCACCAAAATTGGAGTGGCTTAAACAACAGAAATTTACTGTCTCACAGTTCTGGAGGCTGGAAGTTCAAGATCAAGATGTTGGCAGGGCCAGGCTTCCTCTGAAGGCACTGGGGAGGGATCTGTTCCAGGCCTCTCTCCCAGCTCTTGGTGGTCTCAGACGATCCTTGGTTTGTGGATGGGCTTCTCCCTGTGTCCTCACATCACCTTCCCTCTGTTCACATCTCTGTGTTTAAATTTCCCCTTTTCATAAGGTCACAGTCATGTTAGATAAGGGTCCATCTAATGACAGCATTTCAGCTTAGCTAATTACATCTGCATGACCCCAGGTCCAAATAAGCTTATATTGTGAGGCACTGGGGGTTAGGACCCCAACATGTTGTGTTGGGGAAGCACATAATCCATAATGCTTACCTTGAATAATTATCAATGTTTTGCTAATCTTGTTTCATCTGTTCCTTACCACACATATGCACTTTTGTTTCCTGTGGTATTTTAAAACAAACCACAGACGTATCATTTTACCTGTAAGTTCTTCAGTATGTATCTCTGATCAATACAGAGTTTTGAAGTGTGAGGGTGTGTGTGTGTGTGTGAGTGTGTGTGTGTTGGGTATATGTTTTCCATAATCATCATGTAAAATATTTTTTAACTTAATGAAAAGAAGAGTAAAGGCTCCTGCTACTCTTCAGCCTGGGAAACTCTTATCTTTCTTCCCTTGAAGAAAGGCAAAAGTAACCTCCTCTGTGAAGCCTTCCCAACACTTAGGGCAATTAATGGCTCCTGTCCTCTGCGCCCCCAGGTTGTTCTTCTGTGACTTGTAATGTATAAGTAATTGTACTGTATTTGTGCAACAGAGGTGAAAAAAAGACTGGCTTTTGTGCATCGTCGCTCTGTCTCTCTTCCTCCACTTCTTAGAAGAGATGTTTCTAGAAGCCCACTGAGGGGCAAGGAGCTGAGGAGGAGCTCAGGGAGGGGGTGCGGTGGGGAGAGTTTGGAATATGCACGTGAGGGTGCTTGGATGGTGGGGCTTGCAGACGCTACACCCTCAGTGGAGGTTGCTGGCCGTGAGGGCAGTGTTCTAGGGCCTACCCTTCCAGGTGCCAAGGGCTTTTGTGGGTATGGCGTGGTATCTGTTTCTGTTGTTTCTAGGTGGGGCCAAACAATAGAAGTCTTCCATATATGCAGGTGTTTGTGGTCATCTGTATAAATGCTGACTATTTTCATTTTTTTTACAATGTCACTACCTACAGTGTAATTTTAAAAATTGTCGTAGTAACTAGGCTGGGTGTGGTAGCTCACACCTGTAATCCCAGCACTTTAGGGGGCTGAAGCAGGCAGATTGCTTGAGGCCAGGAGTTTGAGGCCAGTCTGGACAACATGGTGAAACCTCATCTCTACTAAAACTACAAAAATTGGCCAGGCGGTGTGGCATGTACCTGTAGTCCCAGCTACTCGGGAGGCTGAGGCAGGAGAACCACTTGAAACCAGGAGGTGGAGGTTGCAGTAGCCCGAGATTGCACCCCTGCACTCCAGCCTGGGCAACAGAGTGAGACTCTGTCTTAAAAAATTGTCATAGTAATTTGTATTTGCCTCATTTGCCCTGAGATAATCAAGATTGATCACTGTAAGTTTAAAAACACATATAAAATGGCTAGCAGATAGCACGAGGAAGGGCTGAGCAGGACCTTGGAGGCCCAGGATTACCAAAGCACTAGACACAGCTGTTAGCAAACATAGTATAGTTATCTCTTGGTTTCCACAGGCAACTGGTTCCAGGACCCTCCCTGGATACCAAAATCCATTGATGCTCAAGTCCTTGCTATAAAATTAACTAGTATTTGCATATAATCAACATGCTTCTTCCTGTATACATTAAATAATCTCTAGATTACTACTAATACCTAAAACAATGTAAATGCTATGTAAATTGTTGAAGGAATAATGACAAGAAAAAAAGTCTGCATATGTTCAGCACAGATACAACCATCCATTTTTTGTTTTTCTTTGAGTGCCTTTTATGCCTGGTTGGTTGAATCCATGAATGTCGAACCCAGGGATATGGATGGCTGGCAGAGAGCGAGGTGGTCCTTAAATACACAGGCTTCGGTGATCCTCATTCTAGGACAGTTACAGTCTATATGGACCAAATTTATCTGTCACATAGGGATAATGTGGGACTCCCACACAGGGGTCTGAGAATTTTGTGAAATGATGCCAGGCTCAGAGAAACAACATGATCCATGGTAGCTGGTAGCTGCCCAGCAGTTGCTTTGTAGGCGCCATTCACTTTGGATTTTATGTGAATGGCACTCCCGGAGTTGAGCAATGGTGAGGTACTCTTTGCTGCCATATTGTTATTAACTGGTTGTTGCCACTTAGGTTTCTGTCTTCAGTTATGGGGATTTGCTAGCCAGGGAGTGGGAAAGAGGACCTCCCTCTCTGATGATGTCAAACCTGCCTGTCTTCTCTTGCCCTCACTCTACATCTTACTGTCAACACCCCCTACCACCACATCTGGAAACCAATCCATTGAGGATTGTTTTTTTTAGCATGTTTTCCCTCCTTTCCACTCTGAGACTCTAAAGAGGGAACTAAATTATCAGCAAATTAAATTATGAGTGTATTAAAAAGTTACTCCTTGTAGCAAAAAAAAAAAAAAAAAAAAAAAGTTGGGGAGTCTTGCTCTCTTCTTTTGATAAAAATTTGTATTTAATAGGACCTATTTTATAGCTGTTTATTACGGCAAAAGATTTGGGTGATCTGATGTGTTTTTATTATGTATTGTTAAGGTTTTCATAATATTTAAAAATCTTTCTCTTGTGTTAATCTCTGGATATGTACTTTTTATTCAAAGTCCAATAAAGAAAGTAAAGCAACAAAATATTCTTCTACTATAACAACTTTCTTTTTAATGTGGCTGATTTATTTAGAACATCAAGATAGAAAACATTTCTGTATTAAAGATCTCTTCCATAATCTATTTAGTTAATTATCTCCCTTAAAATTACAAAAATAAAATTCAAATTGATAATATCAAAAAATTTTCCAATTGTCGGGCTCTGGAGACCCAAGTCAATTCTCATAGAAGAGAGAAGACACAAGGAAGATGTCTGAGCAACTCAAAAATCGGTTATTTACTACTTAGAATCATAAAACCATATTTTCCCAAGGTGGGAAGCCTCTGATGCTTAGAATACTTTAAACTTTCCGTTGGGAGAGTTTCTTCTTAATAGAGCGTGATACTCAGTTTATGTCAACATGTTTATGCTTTTAAAATATCAGTGGAATAATATGGAATTTATGCATGCATTTCTCTATCTCGCTGCATCTGCATTGACTTTCTGTTGCACTGTTCTTTGCCATAAAATGTGTATTTTAATAAACCTTTGTTGAATATCTACTGTGCACCAGATACTGTTTAGTTTTAAGAGCGTTTTCTATTTTGCAAAATATTTTGAAAGAGAGAGAGAGAGAGAGAGGGAATGATCCTGACAGGTCACCTGGAAGGTGAGAGTTCTTCTGTCACTGAAAAACATACAGTGTAATAAATAATGGCATCATTAAAAACTGTCATCTTTGCAAAGTACAGTAATTGCTCTGCAGATCCCTTCCCTGTGAACCTGCATACCTGCACCGTGCTGGAAATGATCTCCTCCCTTCCGCTTCTAGCCGCTTATCTATTCATTACTGTCAGGTCTGAGTGGGTTTCAGACATGCCAGGTGTGTGGTGTCACCGGCCTGACGTCCGTTCCAAATGCAGACATTTACACTCGCGAGTATTAAAGCAATAGATCTTCCTTATGACAACAAAAAGCTGACTGCAGAAAAGCAATGCTTCTGGGAAAAGTCTTTGAGCACATCTTGGCTTGTTCATGGGGGGAGAAGACCTGACTAATTAGCTCCAGCCCTTCTAATCCGAAGGAGCAGAAATAATTAAAGTATCTGGGGCAACCTGTGCCACACAGCAGCAGGCTACAACAGAAGGGGCGACGCGGTAAGAGGACGTGATCTTAACACAGGCTCCCAAAAGAAAGTTCTGGGAACTTTCCCCCACAAGGACCTATTAAAGTAAAATTAAGATATTTATGAATCACAATTTTTTAAATAAAATGAAAATACTTTAATCTAGAATAGAAGGGAAATTCCTACAAAAATTAGGGCTGCTTAATTATTAAGGTACTAGCCTTCAGGGCAAATTTGAGAAGTCATAACAATTTTTTCTGATTGTTATTGCATTTTGAGGCTGAGTCAGCTATTGCCCTGGGCAGAAGTCCTTTGTCTTAGAGACACTGCTGTGAATGATCATGTACATGTGATGGTGTAAATATTAGGGGAGAAGGGAGGGTTCTGTCCTGCAGAATTCCCTAATGGATGTTAACTAACTTCCGTGGTCCTCCCATATGCACCTTGTTCAGGGGGTTGCTAGGAATGGTGGGCACAGTAAACCAGCTCAGACCTGAGCGTATGTGTGGACACCTGCAAGACAGCCTCATGGCACATGTCTGTGCAAAGATGTACAGTTTGTTTTTCAGAAGACTCTGTATTCTAAGTGGAGGGCTTGGAAACGGGTTTGGAAGAGTGGAAAAAGACAGGTGGAAGAGTTTCGAATGGTATCATAGCTTTGTTATTTTGGATCTTTTTTCTCTGCTTTTGATACAAGTTACTGTAAATGTCCTATGCCACCATTTACTGCCTGTCATGTATGTACTGAATCATATGAGGCTTTTTTCTTGATATATTGTCAGGAAACAGTTAATAAAGAAATCCCATTTACACTCACCTCACATACAGAGTGGGTTTCTTTTCCCTGTCTATGGGAAAAAGGAATGACACGAAAAGCAGGAAGCATGCCTGAGTGCTCTAGTGAATTAAGATTGGAACCAGAATTTGGGGCTATTTCTCCACATCTTATTGTTTTTGTCTTAATTTGTAGCCAGGATAAATATTTAGATACATGTACACATGAGCCTAGGAATAACATTAGGCTGTCAAGATTGAGAGAAGAAAAGCAAACCCGGCCAGGCATGGTGGCTCATGCCTGTAATCCCGGCACTTTGGAAGGCCGAGGCGGGTGGATCACGAGGTCAGGAGTTCGAGACCAGTCTGACCAACATGGTGAAATCCCCCTCTACTAAAAATACACAAAAAAATTAACTGGGCATGGTGGCACATGCTTGTAATCCCGGCTATTCAGGAGGCTGAGGCAAGAAAATTGCTTGAACCCAGGAGCTGGAGGTTGCAGTGAGCCGAGATCGTACCATTGCACTCCAGCCTGAGTACAGTGGAAAAAAAAAAAAAAAAAAAGAGCAAAACCACAGAAAGCAAAGCAAGGTGAGGGCTCCCAGTCTTTAATTTTCCTCAGTCATTTTTCTGATACTGAATCAACCTGACATCTCTTGGAAGTATTGCTATTGTAGCCTTAAATTCTAGCTCCACTGAGAACAATTTCCTTGTTCAGTTGTATCACAGGAGGTAGTGTTGAATCATGTCAGGGTGGTGTGTGATCATTGTGCGTGGTCTGACGTGGCTCGTTTTTTTCTTTGTTTGGGTACCCATGGTGTCATAAACACGCTATTGTTTTCCCCTACCCTCTCCCCATAAGACAAAAGATAAAAAAGAATGCCATGAACAGCTGAAACACCTGCCAGGGTTGGGGGTTGGTGGTGTGGGAGAGGACAGAGCAGTTGGTGGGGGAGGAGAAAGGTGCATGGGATGGCAGACAACCTATTCCCTTGTTTTCGCTACTTTAATCTCAGCCTAGGCTATAGCTGCCCAGGAACTCAGAATTTGGGCTTCTTATTTATTGCTTTGATTTACTCTTTCAACAAATATTTAGTTGACTAAATACCAGGCACAAGTCTGACTGCTGATTCACCTCCACAGATTGAAACCAAAGACATGACCCATTGCCAAGAATGTTCACACGGGGGCCTGGGCTGTTCACAGCACAGGGCAGAAAGGGCATTCCCTTCCTCCTCCCTCCCTTCCGCCCATCCACTCCCTCTCTCCCTCTTACCTTCCTCCCTGCTTCCGTCCCTCTCTTCCTCTTCTTTCCTTCTATTCTTTCTCTCTCTCGCTCTCTTTTCTTTCTCTTCCTCCTTCCTTACCCACTTCCTTCCTCTTACACCTTCCTCCCTCCCTCCCTTCCTTCCTTATTTGCTTCCTTCCTTCCTTCCTGTTTTATTACTTAAGTTTTCAAACATATGTCAGCAGAGAGGACAAAGAGAATGCCACATTCCCATCTCCCAGCTTCAAAAATTGCCAGCATTTTGCAAAAAGGGCTAAAGTTGAATACTTAACAACCCTTGGGGAAAGCAGGTGTATGTCTTGTTGTCATTCTGCTTATGAATAGCAGTAAGAAGTTCTTTGAACTTTACAAAATATTTCCCACATTTTGTCAGCTGAATGAGACACTATAATAACTACAAAATATCACAAAAAGCACTATATGAAGTTTTGGAATTTGTTAGAAATCACTGTATGTAAAATCAGTGCCTAAGGGCAAAACCCCTGTCCCTCTGATTATTAATACAATGGATACAGTTTTTGTCTTGAAATCATTTAAACTTGAATCTCAGAGTGACTTTATGCTAGACATGCATTGCTCACACAAGGGTTGGGGACAGAGCTAAGAAACACCCGGTAGCTAATTAGAATTATGCCTTTCTAATTTGGTGGTTTCTGTATCTATGTTAGGCCCCAGGATTGGGCCTGCTGGATGTATATGTACTAATAGCAAGTCGTGTTTTGGTAGAGTTCAATAGTGTACCTGTACATACTGCTTGAGATATTTAAAAATGAAGTTATTGCAATTGCTGTATCTTCAGAATAATAGATGAATTAGAATGTGGTAGCAACTCAGAAGTGAAGACTCTTGTCTTGAGAGAAAAGAGGAAAATATGTGATGACTTAATACTCATAAAATCCATTACTTTATAAAATCATTTTAATTCAGTTTTGGAACTTTAGACCATGAAGTGGGCAGAATGCACATGTCATAATGCTCTGGTGTGTGTGTGTCTGCGTGTGTGTGTATCTGTGTGAGTGTGTGTGTGTAGGGAGAAAGAAAGGGAGAGAAAGTGAGAGCCTGTTAAGCTTAAGACAGGAGTGATTTTTTGCAGCCTGTAGTATAACTTTTGACTTTTGTGCTATTAACAAGGTTTTATCCCATGATATGGTTATTTCATAAGAACATGACAAAGACATTATAAGAATGTTGCAAATTATCTTCTGCCCAATTGTTATATCTGGTATTATTGTTTTCACTAACAAAAATTGATTGGAGCATCTCCTGTGTGAAGCACACTGCCTTAGGAAGTCTTGGGGACACAAAGACTTGAGGATCTCAGTTGGCCGACCTGTAAAAACCAGTCTCCAACCCCTGTTCATTGTACAGTGAGATTAATAACAGTCTTTTGAATACATTCTCTTAATGAATATATTTATTTCTGAATTCTACTATGTATACTATACCAGAATATAAGGAACATTGTAAAACATTTTATTATTTATTTTTATTTTTGTAGCAGCGGGGGTCTCACTATGTTGCCCAGGCTGGTCTCGAACTCCTGGCCTCAAGCAATCCTCCTGCCTCAGCCTCTCACAGTGCTGGGATTACCAGCATGAGCCACCATTTCTGGCTGTAAACATATTTTTAAAAACAGAAAATGTAAAAAGATGACATAAATAGTTATTTGCATCGTTTCTTCTCTAACGCTGAGATGCACTACGTCATTTTGGAAATCACTGAAGGGTTTCAACTGGGTGAATCCTGAGGCCTCTGCTAACACTGAGCTTCAACAAATCTAAACAACATAACAGCCATTCTCTGACATTGTGCTTGATCTAGAACAACTCAAGCAGTCCTTTCCAAAAACAGTCGCAGATATATTCTGCAGTTGACAGGGGCCACGTAGCCTTTGGGGGCATGTCATGGGTCCTCTTTCAGGCAGTTGTTCCCAAACCTGACTGCTCATGACAATCAGTCGTAATATTTCTGTCCATCTGATGAGCCAAAAAAAAAGAAGCTATTTTATTGTTGGTCTAATTTGCATTTCCATGACTACTAATGAGACTGAATATCTTTTCATATATTCATTTCTCATTCTCTGAATTGCCCCGATCACATCCATTACCGATGATTCCACTGGGTTGTTTGTCTTTTTAAAAATCAATATATAGGAACCCTTTGTATGTTAGAACTATTGCTTTTAATGGCGAAATGGTACAAATATTATGCAAATATTATCATCCACTCTGTTATTTGCCTTTTATCATTCTTTTTGGTGCAATTGTCCTACCAAAATTTTCTTACTTTTAAAGACATTTAATAATGAAATGTTTGACACCTTAGATTTTTATTTATTTATGTATTTATGTATTTCTTTATTTAGGATCCAGGGGATATATGTGCAGGTTTGTTACATGGGTGTATTAGGGGATGCTGAGGTTTAGGATACAGATGGTCCTGTCACCTAGGTAGTGAGCATAGTACTCAATAGGTAGCTTTTCAGCCCACTCCCTCCTTCCTCCTCCCCCCTCTAGTAGGCCCTAGTGTCTATTGTTCCCATATTTACATCCATGTATAGTCAATGTTTAGCTCCCACTTAAAAGTGAGAACATGCAGTACTTGATTTTCTGTTCCTGCATTAATTTGCTTAGGATAATGTTCTCCATCCAGCTCCATACATTTTGGTGCAAAGAACATGATTTTGTTCTGTTTTATGTCTGCATAGTATTCCATGGCATATATGTACCACATTTTATTTATCCAATCCACCATTGATGGGCACCTAGATTGATTCCATGTCTTTGCTATTGGGAATGGCGCTGTGATTAACAAATACGTGCATGTGTCTTTGTGGTAGAATGATTTCATTTCTTTTCTTTTGGGTGTATATCTAGCAATGGGATTGTTGGGTCGGATGGTAGTTCTGTTTAAAATTCTTTGAGAAATCTCCAAGCTGATTTCCACAGTGGCTGAACTAATTTGCATTCCCACCAACAGTGACAGTTCAGATTTAATTTTAAGTTTCATTATCATTTTGACATGAGGCAAAACAGAGGAGCAAATGCAGTCCAGTCAAGAGCTAGGGAATCTAGGCTGCTCTTAGCTCAGTCTGAAGTGTATTGTTGCAACATTTTCAGGAAGCAAAGTAGGTAGATTGGGGAAAATATTGTACAGAGTGTGCTGCTGTTGTTTAGGACTCAAATGATAATGTCATATTAAATAATGCATGCTTACTGCATACTTAATGCAACTTTATTGAACAAGTTGTTCCATAGATGCCCAAGGCCAGGAAACAAAATAGTTTTTTATTGATGTTACCAGAGTTGAATATGTTAATAATATTTTAGCAGTTTAACTCAATGAGAATAGGATAAACATCCTAAAAGATACACAGAGAAAAATTCACAAATAATATGTTTATGTGAAGACACTGTTTTTATGTCCATATATAGAAGTGATCTAAAACACTCATAATCACAATAAACATGCATTATACAATATTACCTATCAACATGATAATACTCAAATACATAAGGTTTGAAAACTAGGTATTTTTATGGATGGGAAGGTAAATTTCTGTAACTTTCTGGTGAACGTTAAAATACATTCTTTGACCCAGAAATTTAAGATCCAGGAATTTATCCTGAAGAGAGAACTAGGGATAGATACAAAAATTATCTTCCAAAGTATTCACTGCAGTTTTATTTATACCACAAAAATT
This sequence comes from Piliocolobus tephrosceles, assembly GCF_002776525.5. Taxonomy (NCBI): domain Eukaryota; kingdom Metazoa; phylum Chordata; class Mammalia; order Primates; family Cercopithecidae; genus Piliocolobus; species Piliocolobus tephrosceles. The sequence goes on along the minus strand of NC_045447.1, from coordinate 90,920,302 downwards.
AAAATATTATAAATTTAATCTCTAACAGTAGAGGATTGACTAAAGTATGACGATCCATATTAAGAAATACTATATACATTAAATATATATAATTCATTCACTTTTTTCAATAGTTGTTGAACACTTACCATGTACAAAGCAGTAGGCTGGCAGCTGGAGTTACAAAAGCAAACAGAAGTCACCTATGGTCACAGCAAGATTTAATTTTAGAAGTTGAAAATAATACTTAGAGTGCTGTTAATTTTAAAAAGAGAAGTTAAAAAATATGTATAATAGGATCACACTATTGCAAAAGAGAGCACTCAGAAGTGTAGAAAAAAGATGAGAAGGAATACATTTAATATAGTAATTAACTGGGAATTATGGGCTTTTTGTGAGTTTCTACAAACGTTTTATAATGCACATAGTTTATGAAGTCATTAACATATAAACCTTAGGTGACGTGAGCGTAGGGTTCTATGTGTGTGTAGCAGGGATAGTCTTTCTCATTTGGGCTTTAAAACTCTTGGACTGCCTTTGCTGTTGATCATTTAGTAGCAGAAGCTCATCTAGCTTTTCTTAAGGCTCAGTTGTTTGTTAGGTGGTTTTGCATGACTCAAACCTGGAGGCCCGAGCACAGTGAAAGGACACAGACAGCACAAGGTCAGAAGACACAGGAAAGGATTTGGGAACTAGATACATGTTCACAGGAGGCTAAATGAAAACAACTGCAGCTCTTTTTTTTTTTTTTTGTTCTGCCTCCCAGGTTCAAGTGCTTCTCCTGCCTTAGGCTCCTAGGTAGCTGGGATTACAGGCATGTGCCACCACGCCTTGCTAATTTTGTACTTTTAGTAGAGATGGGGTTTCACCATGTTGGTTAGGCTGGTCTCGAACTTCTGACCTCAGGTGATCCTTCTGCCTCGGCCTCCCAAAGTGCTGGGATTACAGGCGTGAGCCACCGCGCCTGGCCAAGATTGCAGCTCTTGAGCCTGAAAAAGGAAAGGTGAAGAGATTATAAAGATCTGTGAAACTACGGAGGTCAGACTCCTAGAATAGGGCACCTGTTTAAGCTAGAAGGAACCAGTGGGTAATAAAAGCATGCATCTCCCCGCAACAGTGGGATGGCTGGAAAATGAAAACATCTCAGGAGGCTATGCAGGACACTTCCCTTAGGGGTCCTTCAGGGAAGTTAAAGCTAATAGGAAAACAGCAGCAGTATGTCTATTCCTTAACAAAGTTCAAGCCCTTCCCATAACACTAACCTTGTGAATTTTTGTTAGTATTTACAAGTACAGTTTCCATTTTTGAACAAGGAGGGGATCGGTTCAAGGAAATGACTGTTACCGCCTTAAAACAAATATGAGCAAAAGCAGTTCAGCCTGCACACAGTAAGTGTTCAATAACTCAGCTATGTGAAGACAAGAGTTTAGACACCCCTGTGAGTTCATCCCCAGCCAATCAATTGTTTCAGCTTTCCATCCCCTGCCCGCTAAAGTACCCTTAAAAGCCCTAGCCTCAGGCTGGGCGCAGTGGCTCACGCTTGTAATCCCAGTACTTTGGGAGGCCTAGGCTGGTGGATCACCTGAGGTCAGGAGTTCGAGACCAACCTGGCCAAAATGGTGAAACCCTGTCTCTACTAAAAAGAAAAATTAGCTAGGCTATGGTGGTGGGCACCTGTAATCCCAGCTACTTGGGAAGCTGAGGCAGGAGAATTGCTTGAACCCGGGAGGTTGCAGTGAGCTGAGATCGCACCATTGTGCTCCAGCCTGGGCAACAAGAGTGAAACTCCGTCTCAAAACAAACAAACAAGCAAACAAACAAACAAACACCCTAGCCTCTGAATTCTTGGGGAGGCAGATTTGAGAAATACCGCTTGACCTCCCACTTGGCTGGCTCTGTGATGATTAAACTCTTTCTTTGCTGCATTGGTTTTTCTGGGCAGTGGGCAAGAAGAACCCATAGAATTGGGACATTTTATTGAAAGGTTTATGGCAGCAGCAACCTTGCTTCTAAGCGGGTGGGGGAAGGAAAGAGCAAATGGAGGGGCCTAGGCTTATAGGAGGGCCCAGGAAGCCCTCTTTCTGGTCAATTCTTCTGGGTGACTTGAAAGTGCTTTTGCCTAACAAGTGCAGCTTCATTTAATGGGCCGTTGAATCTGAATATGTAGGCATTTTGTGGGCTTTTAAAAAGAGATAAGAAGTTAAGAAGTCTCATTTTAGTGGTATATAGGATTACACTTTGAAAGCATATTAAAGTGATTTGAAATACTGGCATAGTCAATATACTTTCTTTTTTACATTGATTATGGAAAGATTCTGTCCATCTCTTTTGGAAGTATATCTAGATAACAAAGCAGTGTAGTATCTCTCTCAATCCATTATCATATCATATTCCATTTTGTATTGGGTTTGGACAGCACTGGGTTTAGGCATTCACAAAGGGTTGCCTGTCTTTGGAGATTGCTTGATGCTTGGCGTGCTTGTGTTGGTTGATATTAGGGCATGGATATTTACTCAGCAGACTCAGTCCCTCCAACCTAGGAGTTTATAAAGTCACATTTGGAAAATGTATACACTAGGCAATAGTTATTTGCTGAACATGCTGGACCTGCTCTCACCTCAGGGCCTTGGGACCCACTCTTCCCTTGGCCTGAGACACCCTTAATCCCACTTCCCTACCCTACAGACCTTCACTCAAATGCCACTTTCTTTCTCTTTTTCTTTTCTTTTCTTTTCCTTTTTTAAATTATACTCTAAGTTCTGGGATACATGTGCAGAACATGTAGGTTTGTTACATAGGTATACATGTGCCTTGTTGGTTTGCTGCACCTATCAACCTGTCATCTACATTAGGTGTTTCTCCTAATGTTATCCCTCCCCCAGCCCTCCAGCCCCCAACAGCCCCCATTGTGTGACGTTCCCCTCCCTGTGTCCATGTGTTCTCATTGTTCAACTCCCACTTATGAGTGAGAACATGCAGTGTTTGGTTTTCTTTTCTTGTGTTAGTTTGCTGAGAATGATGGTTTCAGCTTCATCCATGTCCCTGCAAAGGCCAAGAACTCATCCTTTTTTATGGCTGCATAGTATTCCATGGTGTATATGTGCCACATTTTCTTTATACAGTTGATCATTGATGGGCATCAAATGCCACTTTCTAATGAGCCTTGCCTCAGCATATGCCTTTCCCCGTTTCATGATTTCTTCTTCTCCATTTAAATTATCTGATTATTTGGTTCATCAGTTCTCCATGCACTAAATTGCAAGTGCAATGAGGGATGGGATTTTTGTCCATTTGGTTTATTGGTATATCCTCAGAGCCTAGAACAGTGCCTGGCACAAGCAGGTTTTTATTGTTTGGGTGACAATAGTAAATCGAATTGATGAAACTGTACATTTATCCTTATTATTATTGTCCCTTTTATTTAGGCATGATTTGTCTGTTTGTGAATCATCCATAGCACAACTTGAACTGTATCAAGGGACATTAGTATTAAGATCGAGCACCTGTGAGTCTCTGAATATGTGGAGATGTGAGATAGGAAGGGGCCCACGGATCTTCAGTGAGGAGTGCAGAGGATCTTTGGGGTCAGGAGTCTCTTTTGGGTTCCGTGAACTAGTCGGTTTCACTTGCTGCCCCTACAGATGGGCCCATTCCCTCAGGGTGCACCAGAACCATGGGGACCTCCCATCACCTGCCCCAGATGCCTGAAATCAGTCCCCAGACTTTTCTGCCTTGGCTTGACCCCTGTGTTTGCTCTGTTTGCACAGCCAAGGTCATTTGTGGGGGAAAGCTTGAGAGTGGGCCTTGTATTCTCTAGTTTTTAATTCCAATTTGAAAAGCTTGAGCTCACCTACAGGGTGAGTCTATGTGACTAATTTTATGTTTTATTCCTCCAAGCAGGCAGGAGTTTGAGCATGGTTACCCTTTGATGCCCCACAATTCTGTATTATCAGTGGTTACTGGTAGGAATTGGGCACTTAGGAACATCTGAGATATTCTGAGGCCAAGCCTATCCCTTTCAGGGCTTACTGGTGGCACAAAAGGTCCCTTCTGGTTGGGCTATCCCTTTCTGTCTGGTCCGCCATTCTAAGCTGGAATGAAATTTCCAGTCACCTTTTTGGATTATGGCATGATTTCTGGAGGGTCTCTTTACAATGACAGCATATTACATTGGTGACACGTTAACTCAGGAGTACTCATTGGCATATGTTCTTCATTGGAGTTGCTGGTAGAGGAGCAGAGCCTGGGCACCAAGATGGTATATTTTGATGGATGGGGTTGGAGGGGGAAAGAGAGTGCTGAAGCCTGGAAACTGTATATGCTCTGGGGATGGCAAATATGGGTGAATGGCATTGGAAGAGGCCATGACCATGAAGGAACTTGATGCATAGGACGAAGGGAAGTGGGGAGAGAAACGAGGGAACATGAAAAGAGAGACATGTTGGCCAGGCGCAGTGGCTCACGCCTGTAATCCCAGCACTTTAGGAGGCCAAGGTGGGTGGATCACCGGAGGTCAGGAGTTTGAGACCAGCCTGGCCAATATGGTGAAACCCTATCTCTACTAAAAATACAAAAATTAGCTGGACGTAGTAGCAGGTGCCTGTAATCTCAGCTACTCAGGAGGCTGAGGTAGGAGAATTGCTTGAACCTGGGAGGCAGAGGTTGCAGTGAGCCAGGATTACGCCACTGCACTCCAGCTTGGGTGACAAGAGTGAAACTCCATCCTGGGGAAAAAAAAAAAAGAAAAGAAAAAAGAGAGGCATGTGGCACCAAGGAGAACCTCAAAATTTTGCAGTGGGGTATGCTATGGTCCTCGCCTGTTATACCTTTTTCGTTTTAAATGGAGAGAGATATATCAGCAAAGAAAGATTAATTTACATTTAATCCATGTAAATTAACCTTGTAATTATCTTACAGGGTTCCTGAGTTGTGAGAGTTTGTGTAGCATGCTTTGGGGTTGCAATCTTCATTTAGCACCTTTTCTTAAGTATAACTGGTTTTGGGCTTGGTAATGAATTGGCACACAAATCTTGCTACACTCGCCATGTCTTCTTTCGTGTAAGTTGAGGGTCGAACATAAAGCTATGTCAGGGAATGATGAAGCCTAGATAAGAAGCAAATAGGTCAGCTTTGGGGGGTAATTTTGATCTCACAAATGTCTGAAGTCTTGCTGTATTTCATTCTCTCTTCTCCCCGAATTCTGTGCTCACTTGTGTGGATGCTGAGGTCCTCATAGTGTTAAGAAGTCATTATGGCATTAGTATAGGACAGAGGAGATGGGGCTTACTGCACTGTGCCATGGGATTCTGGGAACCACCCTGGTCCATCACAGAGTCCTCTGACCTGTAAAAAGTGCTGCTAATCTTCTTACTGTCTGCCTTATAAGATTTGGGAAGAGAAATGAGGTAATGTCTACTTAGATCTTTGAGCTTCTCGGAAGAATAGCATTCTGCAGTAATATGATTTCCTAATGTGTTTGTTTGTGTTGTAATAGACTGTAATTCCATTTACCTACCTTTCTTTAGGAGCTCCTAGAATATTTGACTGTCTTGCCCAGGGGAAGCAGTCTGACATTGAGAGTGAGAACTGGACCTAGACTAGAACCCTTAAAGCACATTGAGCCAAGTGAGCCAGCTATGAATTTATGAGTGTAGGGAAGGATACTGGGAGAGGAAGAAACAGAAGCTGGATTTGGTCATGACGAGGGAGGGGATTGTAATTTTCTTCAGAGAGTTTATATCATACTTTTAAATCATGCTGTTTTGCTGAGGATCAATATCTCAATTTTGAAAAAAATATTTATTTATACTGCTCTCATTGTCTATAATGATAGACTAACCTAGCCCCTCCAAGATTTGGTTTGTTGTATTTATTGAGCCACAACCTATTGTGTTTGACTCTGATACCAGCAGTTCCATACAAACACTGACAAATTTTTAGATTCATTTGTAAAGTATATAGTAGATTACTAAATAATACTTCATTTTTGTTCTGCATATAAATACTTTAAAAAAAAATTAAAACAGTCATGAGCAATCTAACCTTTTATATAGCCTTTGAAACAGTATTACAACTAAGTTGGCTTTTTAGGTAGTTTTAAAATGAGAAGTTAAAACAAGTGATGAAAAGTGGGGAAAGTATGTACATGTGTCATCTCTGACATACCATAAAGTTGTTAATTTATATGACAATTATCTGTATTGTATAGTTTTGCTATGACATTTACTAGAAGCAGTTGGTTCTTCGGAAGTTTCAAAAGAATGTCAGCTTTCCACAAAGGAATTTTCAAATAACTATTTAGTTAACCAGAAAATGAAATAGCAAGTTTTCTCTTCCAGAGGGGTAAGTATATACATTTTTTTTTTTTTTTTTTTTTTTTTTTTTTTTTTTTTGAGATGTAGTCTTGCTCTGTCGCCAGGCTAGAGTGCAGTGGTGCAATCTTGGCTCACTGCAACCTCCGCCTCCTGGGTTCAAGCGATTCCTCTGCCTCGAACAGTGCCTGGCACTAGCAGGTTTTTATTGTTTGGGTGACAATAGTAAATCAAATTGATGAAACTGAGTCTCCTGAGTCGCTGGGACTACAGGCATGCACCACCACACCTAGCTAATTTTTTGTTTGTTTGTTTCGTTTTTTAGTAGAGGTGGGGTTTCACCATATTGGCCAGGATGGTCTCAATCTCCTGACCTCGTGATCCGCCTGCCTCAGCCTCCCAAAGTGCTGGGATTACAGGCATGAGCCACTGCACCTGGCTGACTACATACACTTTTTAAGAACAACTAATTTTTATTTTCTGACAGACTAAAGTGTTACAAATTTCATTTACTAAATTATAGAATAGAATACAGAGAGAACATACCTTGTTACCCAAAATGTGACATGAAAAAGATAAATCCTTACCAAACTCTGTGTCTGTTTGCTTATGTTGCATGCCAGACACATATGAAAAAGGTCATTTTGTTTGTTTCTTAAATTAAGAACCTCTTATATAAAGAAATGATATAGAATACTATGCCGCTTAGAACAAAATGATACTAAAAAAATTATGACTCAGAGATACAGTTCATATGAAGTTAAATTATGAGTAATCTTAATAAAACCACATTTTCTCTTCTGGAAAGTTTACTAGAGTTTGAGTGAATATTTCAGAGTGTTAAACACTTTGTACAATTTTTATGTTCTCATGTAAAGCTTCATGATAAATTTATGATTTTCTGCCATTGTGTATAAATATAGATAGGGCATATATTTTTAAAGATAAAAAATATGTTTATATTAATCTGTCACCAGTTAAGTTGTGATGTTTTATTTGAATTTGTTTCAGAATCGAAGCAAACGCTTGGAGAAGGTCCATGTGGTTATTGGGCCTAAATCATGTGACTTGGATTCTCTCATTTCGACCTTCACATATGCTTACTTTCTAGACAAGGTGAGGGAAAAAAAGGGTAATACTTCTTATATTTTGAATGATTATGTAACTTTTAAGAATCAACATTTTCTCAAAACGAAGGAACCTATTAACTTAATTTTTAATGTTCTGATTTATTGTTGCAGAGCATAAAGTATTATCATCCATGAGTCAACAGATATTTGTTGGGTACCTACTATATGTTAGGCATTGTTCTGGCTATTTCTTTCCAACTCTTCTTATAAAACATTGTTTCAATAAGGTCAATATTTTCAAATAAAACATTTAAAATGTTCATAATAATTGATTAATTTTATGGAAATTCATAGAACTAATAAAAGTAAGAATCAGATTTCTTGTTTTCCTTTGTCATCCTTGCTGGTAGTCCTGCCTTTGGGAGCAGAAAAATACGTGCAGAATAACTTGTGTGAACAGTACATGAATGGCAGAGCACACTGGCTAGAGTTTTCAGTGACAGGTATTACATGTCAAATCTGCTTCCTGTCGGTCCTTGTTTGGTTTTGCCTTGTAGCCTGACTTTGTGCAGCAAGATCATCCTCAGTTAGTGATCATCTCCCTTGAGGAAGACTCTTTCTATTCTGTGAAGCATACGATGCACCTATGGAAGTGGAAAAGACCTTTCAACAAATGACTTTAAAACTTTAAATCTATAAAATTGATGAGCTCATGATGATGGGCTTTTTATTAACTTAAAACCTAAAAATGTATGGTATGAGTGTCTAGGTGCTATTTTCAATGTCACTTAGTTTTTAATTTTTCAGAATCTGATTTGTTGTATTGCAATTTTGTTTGGATCCTTGGCCCCTGACAGTAGGCAGAGCTGGTCTAAAGCGATTTAAATTCACACGAAGCCTAGTCTTCCAGAATGAGCTGTGGGTGGCCAGAACTGCTCTAGGGCAGAAGCTGATAAAAATGCTGGGTAAAATATTCTGATCTCTACATGTGGGCTTTATATCAAATTTATCTTAAAATTTGTTGAACTTTACAAGGGAGATTAATTGGTATGAGGAGATAAATATGCCTCTGTTAAGACATGCATATTAACACTAATTTCGTTAACTGGTATTTTGACTCCTAGAAGAAAATGTTACTTATCTAGAGAACATGGAGTTGACAAAACCAAACTGATTTTTAGAGTGATAGTGGCATGGACTTGGAAATGATTTAATAGTAATACCACCACTACCACCTACTACAACGTCTTGACATCCAATAAAAGGGGTAGAAAAAGTAATTGTGATAGATGAAACACACAGATAGATAAAAATAAAAATACATGTGGATTCTCTTCTTCTTCAAAGGTATGCCAGTAAGCATGGAGATGAATGTGGAATTACTGTAAGGTCTCATACTGAGAATTTGGTTATATTTCTCTGCCTCTCTCTTAGTTTACTGCCCCCCCCCCCCCCCCGCCCCCGGCTAGTGGCCTGTGTCTCCATTTAAATTTCCTTCAATAACCCAACTACTCCCTCTCAGAGTACGAACATGTAGGATAAGGCAAGAGTTTTTCTGCCTCATGCATACGACCCCATTTAAATCCTTCTCATTCTGGTAAGTGAGCCGCATTTGCAGATAGGGAACACAGTCTCAGAGAGGAAACTCACTTTCTCAAACTTATGTAGTAGAGACTGGGGCTGGAACCTAGTTCTTGTGACATCAACTTCAGAATAGGTCCTGCCAGGAGAGGCTCAGGCCACATGCCTGATTTACATATTGATTCTTCCCCACTCAAGTTTCAATATCGGGAGTTAGATAGAACCTTCCATTCATTAGGAAAAATAACTAGCCATACGTAAATTGTTAACACTTATTATGCAACTGTGATTCAGTATTAGCATGAGAGGAGGGAGAAAACCCGCTTTGTTGGAGTGGCTTCGTGCTTTGTATGCTATAGCAGTGGCTGATTCGTTTCTTTCATTCAACAAATATGTACTAAATGTTTACTATGTGCCAGACTGTTTTATACACTGGAAACATAACTGAACAAAACCATCAAAAAGCCCTGCCTTCTTAATGCTAGAAAGGAGAGACAGATGATAAAGATGTTAAAACTGTGACAAGCTGGTGATGGTGTGACAGGAAAGGTCATTTACTTTATGCACAAATTCCATGTCACTGAACCCCACATTCTCTTAGTGATAGTTAGGATTATTGCTGTATATCCATAGTAATTTTTAAAGCACCTTTATTTTTTACATTCCCGTACGAAAACAAGTTTATTGTTGTGACTCTACAATTCCCTACCTCTCTCCTATCTCCTGTTTTCTTTGGTTGCCACAGATCCGTTTTCTAAGAGACTTGTTAATAATAAATGTTTTTTATGATTTAGGAAATCAATAGAGATCACAATCTGATAGTCTATAGGCTGAAGCTGACTCATAAATGAATTTCTACTGACTGACATTCTGAATTTTAAAAAATGAATTGTAGTAATTAAATTTCACAAATAATACCCCAAATCTAGACTTATAGCTTCTCTTGGGTAATTAAAAAAAATTTTTTTTTTTTTTTTTTCGAGATGGAGTCTTGCTCTGTCCTCCAGGCTGGAGTGCAGTGGCACAATCTTGGCTCACTGCAGGCTCCGCCTCCCGGGTTCACACCATTCTCCTACCTTAGCCTCCTGATTAGCTGGGACTACAGGTGCCCACCATCACGCCTGGCTAATTTTTTTGTATTTTTAATAGAGATGAGGTTTCACCATGTTAGCCAGGATGGTCTCGATCTCCTGACCTCATGATCTGCCTGCCTCAGCCCCCCGAAGTGCTGGGATTACGGGCATGAACCACCGCACCCAGCCCGGTAATTTAAAGTTTTAACAAAACTGGGCCTGAATTTTTACATGTGAAACATTAGCTAGGGCTGAGTGACAAGCGTCCCACTTAGATGCAACATATGTGCCTTCCTCTGTCCCCACAGTCCCCACCCACCCTGCCTCAATTGTCCTGATTTTGTGCCAAGTTTATAAAGATATGTGAGTTTGTTACTCTTAAAGAAGAGAATGTGTATTATATATAAATATATTTATTTTAGCCCCTGCACAATTTATATATATGCATATGTTTAAATTTATATATAAATATACATGTTATCTATTTATTTAAATTTTATTTATATGTAATATATATTTATATATACAAATGGCACAGGGCCTAAAATGAGACATCAAATAAAGCATGAGACGTTTCAAGCAGGGGAACAAGAGGTTAAAAAATGTTAGGGGCCACTCAGAGCATAAGGCCCTATTAATTGGGTTCAGGAAAATTTGGTTATGAATGCCAAGTGGTTTAGTGAGGCCAGAAGACTCCCATTCCTTTTACCAGTTACCCCGAGGCTGGAAAAATGTAATTGTATTCTTTCCTCCTGCTATTTTCAGTAATTCGATCAACTTTTTTCTTGGTAGGTCAGTCCACCAGGGGTTCTGTGTTTACCAGTGCTGAACATACCAAGAACTGAATTCAACTACTTCACCGAGACGAGGTTTATTTTAGAAGAGCTAAATATTTCCGATTCATTCCACATATTCCGGGATGAAATTAACCTGCATCAATTAAATGATGAAGGGAAGTTATCGATAACACTCATTGGCGGCAACGTGCTGGCGAGGTAAGATCCATTGTGAAGCTCTGAGATTTAATCCTTCATGGAAGGTTCTTCTGGGCAAAGTGTCACTTTACTCAGGACTTTTGTGGTTTAGGCAGATGTATTAAAAGCAGAGGACATGCTGGTCTTGGTGGCTCATGCCTATAATCCCAGCACTTTGGGAGGCCAAGGCGGACGGATCACTTGAGGCCAGGAGTTTGAGACCAGCCTGACGAACATGGTGAAACCTTGTCTCTACTAAAAATCAAAAGTGAGCTAGGGTGGTGGTGCATGCCTGCAGTCCCAGCTACTTGGAGGATGAGGCACGAGAATTGCTGGAACCCAAGAGGCGGAGGTTATAGTGAGCCGAGATGGCACCACTGCACTCCAGCCTGGACAAAAGAGTGAGACTGTTTAAAAAAAAAAACAGGCCGGGCGTGGTGGCTCAAGCCTGTAATCCTAGCACTTTGGGAGACCGAGACGGGTGGATCACGAGGTCAGGAGATCGATACCATCCTGGCTAACACGGTGAAACCCCATCTCTACTAAAAAATACAAAAAACTAGCTGGGCGAGGTGGCGGGCGCCTGTAGTCCCAGCTACTCGGGAGGCTGAGGCGGGAGAATGGCGTAAACCTGGGAGGCGGAGCTTGCAGTGAGCTGAGATCCAGCCACTGCAGTCCAGCCAGAGTGAGACTCCGTCCCCCCCCAAAAAAAACAAAAACAAAAACAAACAAAAAGCAAAAAACAAACCCCGAAATCCCAAAACAACAACAACAACAGCAAAGCAGAGGACACGCAGAGGAAAGGGAATATCTTTTTCTTCTCTTATGCCAAAATTTGGGTCATGCTAATCCTTCATTTTTACTTTTGCATTTCAGATATGAAATCTTTAAGTGTAAAGTTATTGTAAAATTGACCGAATTATAGAGGTTTGTTTTGTTTTGTTTTGTTTTTTGAGACAAAGTCTTGCTCTGTCACCCAGGCTGGCGTGCATTGGCTCCATCTTGGCTCACTGCAGCCTCCACCTCCCAGGTTCAAGCAGTTCTCTTGCCTCAGCCTCCTGAGTAGCTAGGATTACAGGCATGTGCCACCACGCCTGGCTAATTTTTGTAGTTTTAGTAGAGACAGGGTTTCACCATGTTGGCCAGGCTGGTCTTGAACTCCTGACCTCAAGTGATCTGTCCACCTCAGCCTCCCAAAGTGCTGGGATTACAGGTGTTAGCCATCACACCCAGCCTAAAATTATAGTTTTTAAACCATTTCAAACACTTTCTTATAGCAATACAATAGTCTTATGTATTGATGCTGAACATATGTAATAAAATTTGAAATTAAACACTAGATAAAATGGAATGGTTCTTAGGAAAGAAATCTCAGTGGTGAAATGGAAAAATATGTAGAGATGGGCTATGAAGATCATTTGATTATTTATTCATTCATAGCATTTTATACTATAAGAGAAGGATCTTTTTTTTTTATTATTCATGTAGCTCAAACTTTTTATTTTATGGATAAGACACTTGAAACTCGGTGTCACAAACGACTTGTCCAAAGAACCACATGCAGGCTTGACATGGTGTCTGATGCCTGTAATTCCAGCATTTTTGGAGGCCAAGGCAGGAGGTTCACTTGAGCCCAGGAGTTTGAGATCAACCTGGGAAACATGGTGAGACCCTGTCTCTACAAAAAATACAAAATTTAGCTGGGCATAGTAGTAGGCACCTGTGGTCCCAGCTACTCAGGAGGCTGAGGTGAAAGGATCACTTGAGCCTGGGAGGTTGAGGCTGCAATTGCATCTCATGGTTGAGCTGTGATTACACCACTGCACTCCAGCCTAGATGACAGAGCGAGACCCTGTCTCAAAAAAACAAAACAAAACAAACAACAACAACAAAAACAAAGAACCACATGTAGTTAGCAGAAGAGTTGAGTTTAGAACTTTTATCTTCTGACTCTTTGAATAAGTACTTAAGCATTGCTAACTCATGTAAAAATCTACAGGTGCCTAAGGAGGAATAAGACAAATTCTCTGCCATCAAGGACTTTATGAAGATGTCCTTTTGTTAAGCTTTCTACTGCTACTGAATGAAGATTCACCAGTTAAACACTTCAGTAGTTTAAAATGTTAGTTTTTCACAGTTTGGCGATTTGCAAGTTGTTGATAACCTTAACCAGTGGACACTGACCTTAGCATACATGAAATAAAACCTTTTCTCTTTAATAATTTTGTATTTAACTTTTTAGGAAGCATATTTAGGTATGAATGTATTGTGATATCTATTATGCAATTCATTTACTTATGAGGAGTTTTGAAAATAACCTGCCTATGTGTGGCTGCTTTTATCCTCATGCTGTTTGAAACTGAATGAAATTATTTGAATAATATTTATTGATCATTGACACGTGGCTAAAAGTTCTGGGTAGTTTATTTGACTGACTTCAATAACTGGTATTCAGGAAATCATATGCTTGACCAAATTTACATGTTAACTATTTCTTTTTCTTTTTCTTTTTGAGATGGATTCTTGCTCTGTCGCCCAGGCTGGAGTGCAGTGGCGCAATCTCAGCTCACTGCAGCCTCCACCTCCCAGGTTCAATCAATTCTCTTGCCTCAGCCTCCTGAGTAGCTAGGATTACAGGCATCTGCCACCACACCCAGCTAATATTTGTATTTTTAGTGGAGATGGGGTTTCGCCATGTTGGCCAGGCTGGTTTCAAACTCCTGACCTCAGGTGCTCCGCCTGCCTCAGCCTCCCAAAGTGCTGGGATTACAGGCGTGAGTCACCATGCCCAGCCATGTTAACTGTTTTAAACCAGCTGATGTAAAGAGACACAGATAAATACAATGCAATTGGAATGTGAATTGTGGAATGAGTGTGTGTCAATCAAAATCTGAGGAATAGTTTTGTTACCAATTAAAATGGAAAAATTTAGACTGATTTTGAGGCTGGGATTGTGAACTCTAGCTCTAGAATTGTTTATGAAATAGAATGCTTTTCAAAAATAAATTGAAATCTTTATTTCTTTCATTGCCACTCATTTGTTTTTGACAGCCAGAAAGAATAAAATTGGATTGATCCAAACTTTTCTTCCTGCCTTTGCTAAAAACCACCTCCGTCTCACATATAAAGAATGATGGTGGAAGGAAAATAGGCCCAGTAGTGTTTTTTCTACACCACAGTGACTGGATTTGCAAGCTTTGGAGCCAGGTTATTGGAGTTTAAATACTGGCTAGTCTACTTAGTAGATGTGTGATGTTGCACAAATTTCTTAACCTCTTTGTGCCTCAGTTTTATTTTATTTATACAGTGGGGATTTTCTAGTGTCATTGTCTAGTGTCGTTTTTAGTGCATTTTATAGAACTCTTTTTTTTTTTTTGAGACAGAGTCTCGCTCTATTGCCCAGGCTAGAGTGCAGTGGCACGGTCTTGGATCACTGCAACCTCAGCCTGTGTGGTTCAAGCGATTCTCCTGCCTCAGCCTCCCAGATAGCTGGGATTATAGGCACCTGCCACCATGCCTGGCTAATTTTTTGTATTTTTAGTACAGATGGGGTTTCCACGTTGGCCAGGCTGGTGTTAAACTCCTGACCTCGTGATTCGCCTGCCTGGGCCTCCCAAAGTGCTGGGATTACAGGCGTGAGCCACCGTGCTCGGCCTATAGAGTTCATTTTACAGTGTTATTTTCTAGTTTAAAATATGGTAATACACCTAAAGTATTTATAATAGTATCCAGCCTGTGGTGGGAGTCCAATAGTGTTAGCTACTATTATTTTCCAAGAGTGTAGCACAAGATAAAGCTGGTAAGGTATGAAGGTATTTTAAGAATTTGGGGAAAATAAATAGTTTAAATGAAATATGAAAATACGTAGAATATAAGGCTCCCATCTTCTGAGTCATGTGAGTTCCCTCGTATTTTTGGTCATTGAGAGGAAACCATTTGTGTGAGAGCAGAGACTTAAACATTCCCGAAAGTAATAAGACATGCCATATTCCTTTCTCCACCTCCTCTCCATTTGCTTTACAGTGAAGACAAAACTTTAGAATCAGCAGTTGTCAAAGTCATTAATCCGGTTGAGCAGAGCGATGCCAACGTTGAGTTCCGAGAGTCTTCCTCTTCCCTCGTGCTGAAGGAGATTCTCCAGGAGGCTCCTGAGCTCATCACCGAGCAACTGGCTCATCGCCTCAGAGGTGAGAGATGGCGCTTCCCATTGAATACCGGAAGGCTTAATGGAGTGTCTCCCGGCCTGCTCATGTAGAAAGAATGCGATCCATTCTTGGGTTAACAATCTCTTTAAAGACCATGGGAAGCTTCATCAGAGAGGCAGGGAGTAAAGAGTTTGTTAAAGAGTAGCATTATATTGAATATTAAAAATGTGCATTTAAAAATAGGCATGAGGGGCCTTTGCTGTTTCACTAGAGAAGAATATTAAATGGAACTGCTGCAACTCTGTTAGGGAGCTGGAATAACACCTCTGGCCATTGTAATCTCTGCCAGAGGTGATTCTTGCCCCAAGACAGCATGATAGGGACCAGAATTCCAAGTTCCCAGGTTGAAATATCTGCTGATACTTTTCCATGCTTGGTTTATGACATACTGTTTGGATGGCAAAATACGTGCCCTTCATTTTGGTGATACTGTGTCAGGGCTTTTATAGTCAGATGTCACCTCCTTTGCTCCCCTGTCTTGTAACATATTCCATCTTCACTCAAACTGTTTTAAGCCCTGGGGTCCTGAACACACCATCATCAGTTCCTCTAGTAATCTCTCTTTCATCTCAATCAGTGGAGCCTCCTGCTTCCAAAGGGTGGTTCTCAAGCTGGAAATTGTCAGTCAACTTTGGAACCACAAAATTACCACAGAAATTCCATTATTTACTCACAGAGGACACTGTTCTGGTTTTTGTAGAAAGCGTTTCCCTCCCCGCACCACCAATCCATTTTGAACATGGTAGACAGAGACTTTTCTTAAAAGTATTCAACACAGGAAAGTGAAAAACAGTGATGAACAGATTGAACTAATTCTAAAAGAAGACCAGAAGTATGTTGACTCAACTCTTTTAAGGACTCTGTCCTTCAGTTCTTCTGTCTCTTCCACAGTTTGGAGAGGAAAAAGTTCAAGAGGTGTGTAATTCTTGTAAAGGTTTAGAACTGATGGCCTTCGTAAACCTGCCTTAAATATTTCCCTGGCAATGAATGTCTGTAAAAATGCTCTATGGGAAACTGTGCTCTCAACTAAACTAAGTAAGCACAATCATTTATCTTTGTGACAGAGCAGAAGGAAAATGAAGGTAATTGGGAATCTCAGCCAAGGGGACAGTTGTTCAACAGCACCAATGTGTGGTACAGCCAAGCACTAGAGAATATTTTGTTTAAATGTCTTGTAAACTAAGAAGTTTGGTTAATTGTTGTGAAACTACACATGTTATTTAGTAGAAAAGAAATGTGGTCAATAAGCAGATCATTATAATTTTCAACAAATAGTAAAATAATATGAAACAAATACATTGGCACAAAGATATGCCTGTTGTTGGTAGTGATAACAATGATATTCAGATTTAGGGAATTAGAAGGAGTGCAGACCCTTTTGTTATTTATCTTGGTTTTAGTTTGCAGAGCTACCAAAAAATAGGACAATGGTAAAAGATTTTGCTTCTTTCTTTTTAAATTTTTTTACGCTTTTTTTTTTTTTTTTTTTTTTTTTAGAGAGAGGGGGTCTCACCATATTGCCCAGGCTAGTTTTGAACTCCTGGGCTCAAACTATCCACCAGCTTCAGTCTCCCAAAGTGCTGTAATTAAAGATGCGAGCCACCACACCTGTCTGGATTTTGCTTTTCTTAACACCAGATGTTTTTCTTGAGGTTAGGCTTGAAGTAGCATTGGGAAGCTGGCAGAATGTGGGCATCACTTCCTTGTCTCTTAGAAACTGGAATGTGAGAGGATGAAGAGTTTCTACCTGTGAAGCCTGTCAATACTGTTACTGTCATAAAAGAGCCAGAGTCATTGAACCCTGGGAGGTAGAAGACATAGGAGGCTTATTATGGTGGAAAGAGGGTTCTGGAGATCTTTTGCCAGTGCATATGTGTGTGTGTGTGTGTGTGTGTATGTGTGTGTGCGTGTGTGTGTACATATGTGGAGGGGAGATGGAACACTACTAAATAGTTTTGGCAAGAGGGAATGTATTAGTCTGTTTTGCGTTGCTGTAAAGAAATATCTGAGATGGGGTAATTTAGAAAGAGGTTTATTTCACTCATGCTTCTGTAGGCTGTAGGAAAAGCATAGTGCTAGCATCTGCTTCTAGTGAGGACCTCAGGAAGCTTTCATACATGGCAGGAAGCAAAGGAGGAGCTGGCATATGACATGGGAAGGAAGAGAACAAGAGAGTAGGGAAGTGCCAGACCTTTTTTAACAACCAGATCTCAGGTGAACTCATTACTGCAGGGTGGGCACCAAGCCATTCATGAGGGATTGGCCCCCCTCACCCAAACACCTCCCACCAGGCCTCACCTCCAACATTGGAGATCACATTTCAACATGAGATTTGGAGGGGACACACATCCAAACCATATCAGGGAACTAAAGGATGGTTATCCAGGGAATCTGCCTTTTAAAGACGCAACTCAAATGTTCAGAGGTAAAAAGATGTTGGGGTAATAGGTCAATGTTTAAAAGCTCCTGAATTGTTAGTAAATACAAAAAAGGAATCAAGTAGGCTGGGCGTGGTGGCTCACGCCTGTAATCCTAGCACTTTGGGAGGCCAAGGAGGGCAGATCACTTAAGGTCAGGAGTTTGAGACCACCCTGGCCAACATGGTAAAATCTCGTCTCTACTAAAAATACAAAAATTAGCTGGTGTGATGGCAGACGCCTGTAATCCCAGCTACTTGGGAGGCTGAGGCAGGAGAATCACTTGAACCCAGGAGGCGAAGGTTGCAGTGAGCCGAGATCATGCCATTGCACTCCAGCCTAGGGGACAAGGGCGAAACTCCATCTCAAAAAAAAAAAAAAAAAGGAATCAAGTCAAATTTTGCTGTCATCCATGGATGCAGCTGGAAACCATCATTCTCAGCAAACTATCGCCAGAACAGAAAACCAAATACCGCATGTTCTCACTCATAGGTGGGAAATGAACAATGAGATCACTTGGACACAGGAAGCGGAACATCATACACCGGGTCCTATTGTGGGGAGGGGGTAGGGAAGGGATAGCATTAGTAGTTACACCTAATGTAAATGACGAGTTAATGGATGCAGCACACCAACATGGCACATGTATACATATGTAACAAACCTTCACGTTGTGCACATGTACCCTAGAACTTAAAGTATAATAATAATAAAAAAAAATTTGCTGTCATCACTGAATTCAAACTTAGAATTTATATTTTCCAGTTATGTAGTAACATCAAACCTAAAAGGACTTGTTTTCTCTGTTCCTATAAATAACTTTAGCATTCTTTATTTTCATAATATGAGCAGTTCTCTTTTGAAAGGGTTCTCTTTATAAGCAGCTACCATGTTACTTTGGATTTTTGGGTGCTGTAAATAATCATTAATTTGACGCACAGTTTTAGAACTTTTTTTTTTAAATTATACTTTAAGTTCTGGGATACATGTGCAGAACATGCAGGTTTGTTACGTAGGTATATACATGCCATGGTGGTTTGCTGCACCCATCAACCCATCACCTACATTAGGTATTTCTCCTAATGCTCTCCCTCCCCTAGTGCCCCTACCCCTGACAGGCCCCGGTGAGTGATGTTCCCTGCCTTGTGTCCATGTGTTCTCATTGTTCAACTCCCACTTATGAGTGAGAACATGCGGTGTTTGGTTTTCTGTTCCCGTGTTAGTTTCCTGATAATGATGGTTTCCAGTTTCATCCGTGTTCCTGCAAAGGACGTGAGCTCACCCTTTATTTTTTTGGCTGCATAGTATTCCATGGTGTATATGTGCCACATTTTCTTTATCCAGTCTATCATTGATGGGCATTTGGGTTGGTTCCAAGTCTTTGTGAATAGTGATGCAATCAGCATCTGTGTGCATGTGTCTTTATAGTAGAATGATTTATAACCCTTTGGGTATATATCCAGTAATGGGATTGGTGGGTTAAATGGTATTTCTTAATCTAGATCTTTGAGGAATCACCACACTGTCTTCCACAATGCTGGAACTAATTTACACTCCCACCAACAGTGTAAAAGTGTTCCTATTTCTCCACATCCCCTCCAGCATCTGTTTTTCCCTGACTTTTTAATGACTGCCATTCTAACTGGCATGAGATCGTATCTCATTGTGGTTTTGATTTGCATTTCTCTAATGACCAGTGATGATGAGCTTTTTTTCCATATGTTTGTTGGCCACATAAATGTCTTCTTTTGAGAAGTGTCTGTTCATATCCTTTGCCCAGTTTTTGTTGGGGTTGTTTGTTTTATTCTTGTAAATTTGTTTAAGGTCCTTATAGATTCTGGATATTAGGCCTTTGTCAGGTGGATAGATTCCAAAAATTTTCTCCCATTCTGTAGGTTGCCTGTTCACTCTTATGATGGTTTCTTTTGCTGTACAGAAACTCTTTAGTTTAATTAGATCCCATTTGTCAATTTTGGCTTTTGTTGCCATTGCTTTTGATTTTTGTTTTTTTGTTTTGTTTTGAGATGGACTCTCTCTCTGTCGCCCAGGCTGGAGTGCAGTGGCGCAATTTCGGCTCACTGCAAGCTCCGCCTCCTGAGTTCACGCCATTCTTCTGCCTCAGCCTCCCGAGTAGCTGGGACTATAGGCGCCCACCACCACGCCCAGCTAATTTTTTGTATTTTTAGTAGAGACAGGGTTTCACCGTGTTAGCCAGGATGGTCTCGATCTCCTGACCTCATGATCCACCCGCCTCGGCCTCCCAAAGTGCTGGGATTACAGGTGTGAGTCACTGCACCTGGCTGCTTTTGGTTTTTTAGTCATAAAGTCTTTGCCCATGCCTGTGTCCTGAATGCCCATGCCTATGTCCTAAACCTATTGCCTAGGTTTTCTTCTAGGGTTATTATGGTTTTAGGTCTTATGTTTAAATCTTTAATCCATCTTGAGTTAATTTTTGTAAGGTGTAAGGAAGGGGTCCAGTTTCAGTTTTCTGTATATGGCTAGCCAGTTTTCCCAACACCATTTATTAAACAGGGAATCCTTTCCCCATTGCTTGTTTTTGTCAGGTTTGTCAAAAATCAGATGGTTGTAGATGTGTGGCATTATTTCTGAGGCCTCTGTTCTGTTCCATTGGTCTAAATATCTGGTTTGGTACCAGTACCATGCTGTTTTGGTTACTGTACCTTGTACTATAGTTTGAAGCCAGGTAGCATGATGCCTCCAGCTTTGTTCTTTTTAGTTAGGATTGTCTTGTCTGTATGGGTTCTTTTTTTAGTTCCATATGAAATTTAAAGTAGTTTTTTCAAATTCTGTGAGAAAAGTCAGTGGTAGCTTTCTTCACAGATGGGGATTCAATGGAGATAGCAGATTCAATGGGGATAGCATTGAATCTATAAATTACTTTGGGCAGTATGGCCATTTTCACAATACTGATTATTCCTATCCATGAGCATGGAATGTTTTTCCATTTGTTTATGTCCTCTTTTGTTTTGTTGAGCAGTGGTTTGTAGTTCTCCTTGAAGAGGTCCTTCACACCCCTTGTAAGTTGGATTCCTAGGTATTTCATTCTCTCTGTAGCAGTTGTGAATGGGAGTTCACTCATGATTTAGCTCTCTGTTTGTCTATTATTGGTGTGTAGGAATGCTTATGATTTTTGCAGATTGATTTTGTTTCTGGAGACTTTGCTGAAGTTGCTTATCAGCTTAAGGAGATTTTGGGCTGAGGTGTTGCAGTTTTCTAAATATACAATCATGTCATCTGCAAACAGAGACAATTTGACTTCCTCTCTTCTTTTTGAATACCCTTTATTTCTTTCTCTTGCCTGATTGCCCTGGCCAGAGCCTCCAATACTGTGTTGAATAGGAGTGGTGAGAGTGGGCATCCTTGTCTTGTGCCAAGTTTCAAAGGGAATGATTCCAACTTTTGCCCATTCAGTATGATATTGGCTGTGGGTTTGTCATAAATTGCTCTTATTATTTTGAGATACATTCCATCAATATCTAGTTTATTGAGTGTTTTTAGCATGAAGCGGTGTTGAATTTTGTCGAAGGTCTTTTCTGCATTTATTGAGATAATCGTGGTTTTTGTCATTGGTTCTGTTTATGTGACGGATTACGTTTATTGATTTGTGTATGTTGAACCAGGCTTGCATCCCAGGGATGAAGCCAACTTGATTGTGGTGGATAAGCTTTTTGATGTGCTGCTGGATTCGGTTTGCCAGTATTTTATTGAGGATTTTCTCATCGATGTTCTTCAGTGATATTGGCCTGAAATTTTCTTTTTCTGTTGTGTCTCTGCCAGGTTTTGGTATCAGGATGATGCTGGCCTCATAAAATGAGTTAGGGAGGAATCTCTCTTTTTCTATTGTTTGGAATAGTTTCAGAAGGAATGGTACCAGCTCCTCTTTGTACCTCTGCTACAATTCAGCTGTGAATCCATCTGGTCCTGACTTGTTGTGGTTGATAGGCTATTTATTACTGCCTCAATTTTAGAACTTGTTATTGGTCTATTCAGGGATTCAACTTCTTCCTAGTTTAGTCTTGGGAGGGTGTATGAGTCCAGGAATTTATCCATTTCTTCCAGATTTTCTAGTTTATTTGTGTAGAGGTGTTTCTAGTATTCTCTGATGGTAGTTTGTATTTCTGCAGGATCAGTGGTGGTATTCCCTTTATCATTTTTTATTGTGTCTGTTTGATTCTTCTCTCTTCTCTTCTTTATTAGTCTGGCTAGCAGTCTATCCATTTTGTTAATCTTTTCTAAAAACCAGCTCCTGGATTCATTGATTTTTTTTGAAGGGTTTTTCGTGTCTCTCTCTCCTTCAGTTCTGCTCTGATCTTAGTTATTTCTTGTCTTCTGCTAGCTTTTGAATTTGTTTGCTCTTGCTTCTCTAGTTCTTTTAAGTGTGATGTGAGGGTGTCGATTTTAGATATTTCCTGTTTTCTCCTGTGGGCATTTAGTGCCATAAATTTTCCTCTAAACACTGCTTTAGCTGTGTCCCAGAGATTCTGGTGCATTGTGTCTTTGTTCTTATTGGTTTCAAAGAAATTATTTATTTCTGCCTTAATTTCGTTATTTACCCAGTAGTTATTCAGGAACAGGTTGTTCAGTTTCCATGTAGTTGTGCAGTTTTGAGTGGGTTTCTTAATCCTGAGTTCTATTTGATTGGACTGTGGTCTGAGAGACTGTTTTTTCTGATTGCCATTCTTTTGCATTTGCTGAGGAATGTTTTACTTCCAATTATGTGGTCAATTTTAGAATAAGTGCAATGTGATGCTGAGAAGAATGTACATTCTGTTGGTTTGGGGTGGAGAGTTCTGTAGATGTCTATTAGGTCTGCTTGTTGCAGAGCTGAGTTCATGTCCTGGATATCCTTGTTAACCTTCTGTCTCATTGATCTATCTAATATCGACAGTGAGGTGTTAAAGTCTTCCACTATTAATGTGTGGGAGTCCAAGTCTCTTTGTAGGTCTCTAAGAACTTGCTTTATGAATCTGGGTACTTCTGTATTGGGTGCATATATATTTAAGATAGTTAGCTCTTCTTGTTGCATTGGTCCCTTTACTATTATGTAATACCCTTCTTTGTCTTGTTTGATCTTTATTGGTTTGAAGTCTGTTTTATCAGAGACTAGGATTGCAACCCCTGCTTTCTTTTGCTTTCCATTTGCCTGGTAAGTATTCCTCCATCCCTTTATTTTGAGCCTATGTATGTTGCTGCACGTGAGATGTGTCTCCTGAATACAGCACAGCGATACATCTTGACTGTATCCAATTTGCCAGTCTGTGTCTTTTAATTGGGGCATTTAGCCCGTTTACATTTAAGGTTAATATTGTTATATGTGAATTTGATCCTGTCATTATGATGCTAGCTGGTTATTTTGTCTGTTAGTTGATGCAGTTTCTTCATAGTGTACGTGGTCTTTACAATGTGGTATGTTTTTGCAGCAGATGGTACTGGTTATTCCTTTCCATATTTAGTGCTTCCTTTGGGGTCTCTTGTAAGACAGGCCTGGTGGTGACAAAATCTCTCAGCATTTGCTTGTCTGTAAAGGATTTTATTTCTCCTGTGCTTATGAAGCTTAGTTTGGCTGGATATGAAATTCTTGGTTGAAAATTCTTTCTTTAAGAACGTTGAACATTGGACCCCGCTCTCTTGTGGGTTGTAGGGTTTCTGTAGAGAGATGCACTGTTAGTCTGATGGGCTTCCCTTTTTGGGTAACCCTACCTTTCTCTCTAACTGCCCTTAACATTTTTTCCTTCATTTCAACCTTGGTGAATCTGACAATTATGTGTCTTGGGGTTGCTCTTCTCAAGGAGTATCTTTGTGGTGTTCTCTATATTTCCTGAATTTGAATGTTGGCCTATCTTGCTAGGTTGGAGAAATTCTACTGGATAATATCCTAAAGTGTGTTTTCCAACTTGGTTCCATTCTCACCATCACTTTCAGGCACACCAGTCAAACGTAGGTTTGGTCTTTTCACTTAGTCCCATATTTCTTGGAGGTTTTGTTCATTCCTTTTCATTATTTTCTCTTATCTTGTCTTCATACTTTATTTCATTAAATGGATCTTCAGTTTCTCATATCCTTTCTTCTGCTTGATCGATTCAGCTATTGATATTTGTGTATGCTTTATGAAGTTCTCGTGTCATTTTCTTCAACTCTATCAGGTCATTTATATTCTTCTCTAAACTGGTTATTCCAGTTAGCAATTCCTCTAACCTTTTTTCGAGGTTCTTAGCTTCCTTACATTGGATTAGAACATGCTTCTTTAGCTTGGAGGAGTTTGTTATTACCCACCTTCTGAAGCCTACTTCTGTCACTTCATCAGACTCATTCTCTATCCAGTTTTGTTCACTTGCTGGCTAGGAGTTGTGATACTTTGGAGCAGAAGAGGTGTTCTGATTTTTTGAATTTCCAGCCTTTTTTTGCTGTTTTTTCCTCATCTTTGTGGTTTTGTCTACCTTTGGTCTTTGATGTTGGTGATCTTCGGATGGGGTTTTTGTGTGGACGTCCTTTTTGTTAATGTCGATGCTGTTCCTTTCTGTTTGTTAGTTTTCCTTCCACCAGTCAAGCCCCTCTGCTTCAGGTCTGCTGGAGTTTGCTGGAGGTTCACTCCAGAGCCTGTTTGCTTGGGTATCACCAGCAGAGGCTGCAGAACAGCAAAGATTGCTGCCTATTCCTTCCTCTGGAATCTTCATCCCAGAGGGGCACCTACCAGATGCCAGCCGGAGCTCTCCTGTATGAGATGTCTGTTGATCCCCTGCTTGAAGGTGTCTCCCAGTCAGGAGGCATGGGGGTAAGGGACCCACTTGAGGAAGCAGTCTGTCCCTTAGCAGAGCTCAAGCACTGTGCTGGGAGATCTGCTGCTCTCTTCAGAGCCAGCAGGCAGGAATGTTTAAGTCTGCTGAAGCTGCACCTACAACCACCCCATCCCCCAAGTGCTCTGTCCCAGGGAGATGGGAATTATATCTATAAGCCCCTGACTGTAACTGCTGCCTTTCTTTGAGAGATGTCCTGTGCAGAGAGGAGGAATCTAGAGAGGAAGTGTGGCCCCAGTGGCTTTGCAGCGCTGTGGTGGGCTCTGCCAAGTCTGAACTTCCCAGAGGCTTTGTTTACACTATGAGGGGAAAACCACCTACTCAAGCCTCGGTAATGGCGGACTCAAGCATCCCAGGTCAACTTCAGACTGCCGTGCTGGCAGCGAGAGTTTCAAGCCAGTGGATCTTAGCTTGCTGGGCTTCATGGGGGTGGGATCCACTGAGCTAGACCACTTGGCTCCCTGGCTTCAGCCCCCTTTCCAGGGGAGTGAACGGTTCTGTATCGCTGGTGTTCCAGGCACCACTGGGATATGAAAAAAAAAACAACTTCACCTACCTCGGTGTCTGCCCAAACGGCCACCCAGTTTTGCACTTGAAACCCAGGGCCCTGGTAGTATAGGCATCCAAGGGAATCTCCTGGTCTGCGAGTTGCAAAGACCGTGAGAAAAGCATAGTGTCTTCGCTGGAATGCACCATTTCTCACGGCGGGGTCCCTCATGGCTTCCCTTGGCTAGGGGAGGGAGTTCCCCAACCCCTTGTGCCTCCTGGGCGAGGTGACACCCCACCCTGCTTCTGCTTATCCTCCATGGACTGTACCCACTGTCTAACCAGTCCCGATGAGATGAGCCAGGTACCTCAGTTGGAAATACGGAAATCACTCCCCTTCTGCATTGATCTCTCTGGGAGCTGCAGGCCGGAGCTGTTCCTATTCGATCATCTTGCCAGCCACCTAGGGGCAATCTTTTTATTTTATTTTATTTTTTTGAGAGGAAGTCTCACTCTTATTGCCCAGGTTGGAGTGCAGTGGCGCAATCTCAGCTCACTGCAACCTCTGCCTCCTGGGTTCCAGTGATTCTCCTGCATCAGTCTCCTGAGTAGCTGGGATTATAGGCACCTACCACAAAGCCTGGCTAATTTTTGTATTTTTAGCAAAGACTGGGTTTTGTCATGTTAGCCAGGCTGGTCTCGAACTCCTGACCTCAGGTGATCTGCCCGCCTCAGCCTCCCAAAGTGCTGGGATTACAGGCCTGAACCGGCCTAGAACATATTTTTGTGTATTCTTCTAGGTCTTGAAAGAATGCCGGTATTTTATGCATGTCTTTGCTGTAAGGAATTTTAGAAAACTGTCTGTTTCCAGATGACATGAGACTAGATATTTGTGGCTGAGACTTAAAAGAGTCTTTAAAAGCATCGTAATTAGACCTCAATGGACAATATATTATTATAAACATTGTACCAAAAAACTCTAAATTTACTATGAACTAAGTACTTCATCAATTTGATTGTACTTTGCTTTTCATTCCCATGGCCGTATCCTGGAACGCATCATGCTTGGGCATGCTGGTGTGCTGTAGAAGGATTTCAGGTGGGCCAAGATATTGATTCCCTTGGTTCTTGGAGAAGGCCCTATGTTGGCCTCTTAGCCCACTGTGCTGAAAAATAAAATAAAAAAAAGATCACTTTCAATGCGTTCCTTAATATGCAAAAGGTTGGGCCTGCTCTTCTTTCTTCTTGCTTGTTAGCTCCTTTTCCTCTGCTCAACTTCTAAGTGTTGGGTGCCTAAAACTTGTCCTTTTTCCTATATGCTATCTTTAGGTGACCTTGTTTAGTTCCAAGACTTTAAATATTATACACAGGCTGATGACTGCCTGTATCTCCAACTGTAACCTCTTTTTAGAATTCCAGATTTATAGCCAATGCCCATGTGACATCTTCACATGCTTGTCTAATTAGCACCACATCCTTAACATGGCTGCAGTAGAACCTTTTAGTTTCTTATACCTCCAAACCTGCTTTTACTCCAATTTTTTCATTTCAGTAAACCACCTGATTGCTCAAGCCATAATCTAGGAGTTATACACGATTCTTTCCTTTGCCTTCTGCTCCACATTCATCCATCAGCAAGTCCTGCTGACCCTGCTGTTCTATGTCTAGAACATAACATGAGTCTGTTTACATTTTCCATGATCACTGCTAGAGACCCAGTTCAGGCCTCCATTTTGCCTCTCTTTGACTACTGCCATAGCGGCCTGACTGTTGCCCTATCTCCTTGATGAAACCTATGGCCCATAAAGTAGTCAGAATGATTACTTGTAAACTCTTAAGTCAGGTCGTTTCAACCTCCTTCTTCAAACCTATCACACTCAAAATCCAAGCATCCTACCTCTACCCTTACAGACCACCGCATCATCTCTCCTCTGCCTACTCTCACATCACCTGATAATATTTCTCCCTTTTCCCACTGTGTTCCAGGCAAAGAGCCTTTTAGCTTTTCAAATATGCCAAACTCTTTCCACTCTTGAGGATTTACATAAGCCGTTCCTTCCTTCTGGAATGCTTGTGTTTATCTATAATATCTCGTCATCTATCTTCCTTCCTTCCTTCCTTCCTTCCTTCCTTCCTTCCTTCCTTCCTT
>NC_045447.1:90858019-90893232 GCF_002776525.5 Piliocolobus tephrosceles | reverse complement strand
CCTTCCTTCCTTCCTTCCTTCCTTCCTTCCTTCCTTCCTTCCTTCCTCCCTCCCTCCCTCCCTCCCTCCCTTCCTTCTTTCCTTCCTTCCATGTCTCTCTGTCCCCCAGACAGATCTCTGCTCACCACCATGCCCGACTAATTTTTTGTATTTTTAGTGGAGATAGAGTTTCACCATGTTAGCCAGATGGTCTCGATCTCCTGAGCTCGTGATCCGCCCACCTCAGTCTCCCGAAGTGCTGGGATTACAGGCACAAGCCAGCGCGCCCAACCTTGTCATCTCTCTTTCTAACTATCAGGAGCCTCCTCTTCCCTCTTGCTTCCAGGATGTACACTCCAGGATGTAACTTCATAAAAAAAGAGACCTCATGTGTTATGTGCACTGCTTCACTGTTGTGTCTCTGGTACCTAGGAGAGTACCTGACACATAGTAGGCTCTCGATAAACACTGTCATGAAAGGAATTTTGCAACATTGTTTATGTGCTGTTTTTATAACTGTATTGATTTAGTTAATGCTACAATACTTTAATTTCCATCCCACTTCAGTCCATCCTTCTAACATTTTTAATGTGTAGAATTTGGACATTGTTCCTTCTAGTTTAAAAAAAAAAAAAAACCCTTATTTTTAGCTTTAAGAAATCCTAGTGTTTTGCAAGCATTTATTTTTATTTTCACCATTTGGTTATATAAATAAATAAGTAAATAAATAAATGTTATTTTAGCCCTTTTGTGGAGTATAACACTTTGTACCAAAAAGAATGCAAAACATGTGTGTAAAAGGGCCTTTAAACAGTTCAAGGAATTATCACAAAGTGAACACCCTTTTAACAATTATCCAGGTAAAGAGAAAGACCTTTTGGTGCTCCTTCCCACCACTGCTCACTCCCTCCCTAACTAGTGTTAACCAGTATTCTCATTTTTGTGGTACACTCTTCTTTGCTTTTCTTCATAGTTTTAACATCCCTTTGTGTACCCCATAGCAGTCCAGATGGGTTCTGGCTGTATTTTTTTTTTGTTTGTTTGTTTGTTTTGAGACAGAGTTTCGCTCTTGTTACCCAGGCTGGAGTGCAGTGGCGCAATCTCAGCTCACTGCAACCTCCACTTTCCAGGTTCAAGCAGTTCTCCTGCCTCAGCCTCCCAAGTAGCTGGGATTACAGGCATCTACCACCATGCCCCGCTGATTTTTGTGCTTTTATTAGAGAAGGGGTTTCGCCATATTGGTGAGGCTGGTCTTGAACTCCGGGCCTCAAGTGATCCACCTGCCTCGGCCCCCCAAAGTGTCGGGATTACAGGCATGAGCCACCGTGCCCAGCCTCTGCCTGTATTTGTGTGATATATAAATGGAATCATACAGTATATATTACTCATTGTGTTTACGTCTCTACCTTTGTATTAAATGGAGTATCTACATGTATGGGTTTATCTATCTATTTTATGATTTTTGCCCTTCCTTCTTCCATAAAATATTTGAGGGGGCTTACAAAAATGCAAGCAATATAATAAAAGAGAGAAAAAAAGCCAAGATCAGGAAAAATAAAAACAAGTACAGAAAGGAATAGGTTCAGATACAGTTATAAATTTGGAGGAGTAAAAATAGTATTTGGTTTGAAACTTTGGATATGAGCTTCCTGGAGCCAATGAAAAAATTAAAATATGATTAATTATAATCATATTTTTACTGAAATAAGCACATATACTAGTTTCTCATTTTAAAAAGATACAACTAAATCAAAATTTTTGTGTGTGTG
Source organism: Piliocolobus tephrosceles (assembly GCF_002776525.5). NCBI lineage: Eukaryota > Metazoa > Chordata > Mammalia > Primates > Cercopithecidae > Piliocolobus > Piliocolobus tephrosceles. The sequence goes on along the minus strand of NC_045447.1, from coordinate 90,891,484 downwards.
TCAGTCTTGGAAAGACACCTGATAATAACATAGATATACCCCTGCTCTATCCTTTTCCACATGCAATGGGGGCGTATACAGGAATTGTGCATAGCATGTCGGATACTTCCTGCTCCTCAATCAGTGTATGGGGATTGCTTTAATAACTTTATTATTATTATTGTTATTATTACTATTTGAGACAGAGTCTCATTCTTGCCAGGCCGGAGTGCAATGGCACGATCTTAGCTCACTGCAATCTCCGCCTCCTGGGTTCAAGCCATTCTCCTGCCTCAGCCTCCTGAGTAGCTGGGACTACAGGTGTGCACCACCACGCCTGGCCAATTTTTGTATTTTTGGTAGAGATGGGGTTTCGCCATGTTGGCCTGGATGGTCTCGATCTCTTGACCTTGTGATCCGCTGCCTCGGCCTCCCAAAGTGCTGGGATTACAGGCATGAGCCACTGGCCAATAACTTTATTTTTTAATCAGCTTTATCTTTAGTCTAGCAACCTTATTTTCTGCTCCAAATTTCTTTTCTACACATGCTGACGTTTTTCTCTAAATCTAAAAAATACATATTTAAATTCAATCGTGTTTGAATCTTTTTAGTCTTATACTCACAGCTGTAGCTACATATCAATGTTTGCATTATGGTATATTATTCAAACATTGAGGCAGAACTTGATTATTATGGATTTTGTTAAAAAGATCATTTGTGTACTAGTTAGAGGTATGTGTCATGTTGCCAGCATAGAAATAACGTACTTGTGTTTTTCTAATAATGTCCCCCGTCACTCTATCCTTTGGGCCCTAGCAGGACAGTCATGGATAAATGTCAACAGGTGACTCATCTATGACCAAAATGTGTTCAGGCTCTGTGGGGGATTTAACAAAATAGAAATAATTTGCACTTTTCAAAATTATTAATTGATCTTACAATAGCTAGGTCCTGCTGTTGCCTTTGATAGGGTATACCCCCAAACTCAGAAATTTCAGGAAACAAATCATTAGCATCCACTTTCATTTGGAAAGGCACGTACTTATGTAGCATTACTTTCTAATTATTTGTGTAAGAAGGGAACATGCTCATAAAGATGAGATCATCAATGGCCCTGAGTTTTGGAAACGACATCTTTTAGCTTCCCCCTTTCCTTGCCCACGTATTTTTGCTGGGGTTCTTCTTTGTTTCTTTGCTTGCTTTCTCTTCTCCCTTTTCTCCTTCTCCTGTTCTTGGGCTTCTCTCTGCCCCTATCTGATTCTAAGATCTTTTTGTGTTCATTTTCCAAGGCATGAACGTTCCATAAAGCCACATCATACAGTCATGGTGGCTGGAGTTGGTACTTAGTTATGCCCGGGGTTTGTGCCAAAAGCGAACAGTTACAGACCCGCCAGATTCCTCAACCTGTATTCTTTTATTTCCCCCTGAGATGTGTGCTAGAGGACTACTGCCAAATTCAAGATCCATTAAATTGCTGAGTCATCACATTGGGGATTGTGTGCGTGCCCATCTGTATTTGTGTGCGTGTGTGTTTCTGGGAACCAGCTGGCAATGAGATTTCAGCCACTGATTACCAGGCATGCTTAGATCAAAACCATACTTTACCAAATGGCCTTTCACTTTTAATTGTGAAAGGCCTTGACAGGAGCCACAAGGCAAAGAGAGAAAGAAGAGCAATTGTTCTCAGCCTAGGACTAAGTGAAAAACTAATATCCCAGGTTTTTAAAATTTAAACCAACTCTCTCCTTCCTACTGGTAGTTTCATTTGACCTTTAATAAAGAATAGTTGCTTCCTATTTTAGTAGCCTGGATTAACAGCTTCAAAAAGATCCTTTTAAGGAGGTCAAATAGGAAAGGAAGAGAGCCAGATATTTTTTCTCTCTCTCTCTCTCTTGCCCAAAGAGTGAATCATCTCTCTCCTGAAATGGTTACAAAATCCCGAGGGAATTACATTGCCTGTTTTGCTTAGGAAGAGGGAGGGCTGTTTCTCTTAGGAAGAAGATATTGGGGGAAGGGGGAAGAAGTGATTGTTTCTGCTAGTTATAAAACCAGAATGATTCCTCAACCTCAGAGTGTTCACTGTTTCTTCTGTCACACAAAGATAATCTTTATTCTTAAATTCGGACATTTTAAATTTATGGGAATAGTAGGCAGTTAATAGGCTTCTTTTTATACCTCTTCAGACAAAAACGTAAACAAGGTGGATTTCTTCTCCTTCCTTCTACTGTCCCTCCTCCGCTTCCTCTCTGCTATTCATTCCCTAATTTTTTGTTTCAGTATGAAAAACATCAATCCTAGGTAAAAGAAAAAAAGATTTAAGTTCCTTTTTTTCTGCTAAGAATTTATCATGCAGAATTTGGCTTTACTGTGTTGAACGTTTTCCCCAAACAATTTCTGACTTCATTAGATCATGTTTAATATTAATGTACTGCAATTGCTTTTGGCAAGAGGTCCTTCACTTCTCCATTCTTTTGAGCAAAGAATATTGTGGTTGCTTTCTTTTCTACTAGAATGCAGTGTTTGTTACTATTTCCTCATAATTGCTTTCTCTGTTGCTTGCTGTTAATCGCTCCTTCCCTCTGGCCTGCCTATGAATAGCTGGGACACTTTGGGGTATGTCGTTATGGATTTCAGTATTTATTTCATTCTGCAAAATTTGCTGGAAGTTAGGTCAATGCTCGCTACAAAAATAGATTTGAATTGGCTGAGAGGTGTCTCTGGCTGCTGTAAGTCATGATGCAGAAAAATAAGTTTGTAATTAAATGGGTTTCTAATGTAAGGTAGAAAAATTTGACATAGATGCGTTCCTGGGATAAAGTTGGGCTGTAGACATTCTTATGCAGTAAAAATAACTCAGAGTATCATGAGCAATTTTCTGAGTTAGTTTTCATACTTTTATCAGTATATCATCTCCTTTGTAATAGTCCAATCAAACTTAACTGTAAGCCAATGTCAGATGTCTCTTTTTACTAAATTATTCTGTAGGTCTCTGTTTAATGTAGTATCTGTTAGATTAATTTCTTAATATTGCCTTTCCATTTTATGTCTTTAAAAAATAAGATCCCCAAATCAAAGAAATTGGATTCTTGGTTTGACTGTAAGCCAGGGCACATTAAGTATTTAATATTTTGATTCTATTGCATTTCTAAATTTTTGATTTTTAATTATTTGTGATTATTTATGGAAATACAGGTAATTTTGTATTATTGATCTTAATGCAGCAAACTTGCTAAATTTACTATCCAGAGCTCATATGTAGATTCTTTGAGCTTTTTTTTTACACACATAATTGTATCATCTATGAGGAAAGACAGTGTTTATTCTTAATTTTCCTTTATACTTTTTACTTCTTTTGCTTGCCTTATTGCCCTCTGATTAGGATTCACAGTGCAGTGTTGAATAAGAATAACAATAATAGGCATCTTGGGGCCAGGCGTGGTGGCTCACGCCTGTAATCCCAGTGCTTTGGGAGGCTGAGGTGGGCAGATCACCTGAGGTCAGGGGTTCGAGACCAGACTGGCCAACATGGTGAAACCCCATCTCTTTTAAAAATACAAAAATTAGCCAGGCGTGGTGGTGCACGCCTGTAATCCTAGCTACTCAGGAGGCTGAGGCAGGAGAATCACTTGAACCTGGGAGGCGGAAGTTGCAGTGAGCCGAGATTGCAGCCACTGCACTCTAGCCTGGGCGACCAAGCAAGACTCCATCTTAAAAAATAAATAAATAAAATAAAATAAAATAAAATAAAAACCCCGGCACCTTGGTGTCATTACCGATTTGAAGTGGAAGCTTTCAGTATTCCATAATTAACTGTGATGTCTGCTTTCTGTATTTGGTTTTTATAAATGCCATTCAGCAAATAAGGAAATTGTCTTCTATTTCTACTTGACTGATTTCACTTAATGATTAACTTTTGGATTTTCTGAAGTAGTTTTACTACTTGATATCTATCTATCTAGGTGATCATAGGATTTTTCCTCTTTATTAATGTGGTCAATTATAAGTGATTGCTTTTTGAATGTTAATTTGTCCTTTGATTTTTGGGAGAGAACTACTTGGTGGCTATGCGATATCCTGTTATGAATTGTTGAATTTGACTTGGGACTAATTTTTTAAAAAGTTTTTTTGCATCTATGTTTATGACAGAGACTTGCCTCTGTTCCTTCTTGTAATGTCCTATCAGGTATTGGTATTAAGGTTTTGCTAGATTCATAAAATTCATAAAGTGAAGATATAATTCCATTGTCTTTAGACTTTTGGGAAATCTCTCATTTTCTATTCTTTGGAATAATTTGTGTAAAATTAACATTTCTTAAATATTTGGAATTATGGACTTAACTATGGATTCATTTTTAAATAAATATAAAACCATTCCGATGTTTTATTTCTTTTTCTGCCAGTTTTGGCAAGTTGAATTTTCCCGGTGGTGTCCGTGTCTTCTAAAATTTAAAACTTATTAAAATTAAGTTGTTAGTATCTTTTAATGTCAATAGAATCTGTAGTTATATCACGATTTCATTATTAATATTGGTAAACATTGTCTTCTTTCTCTCCTGTCTCTTTTTTTCTTGAGTTGTTTTCAAAACTACTTATATTAGATTTTTCCAGAAATCAAAGTTTTGTTCTATTGATTTCTTCCATATGTGTTTGTTTCCTTCATCTTTAAGTTTTTGTCTTGTGTTTATCATATTTGTCCCTCTACCTTTTTTAGGTGAATTTAATGTGTAGTTTTTTTTTTAAACACTTATGCTTTTAAGGGTATAAAATTTCATTAGAGCATAACTTGAGTTGAATCTCACAATTTAAAATATCATATTTTCATTCTCAGTTAGTTGAAAGTATTATGTATTCTGGTTTACATTGTGATTTCTTCTTTTACCATGAGTTATTTAGAAGTGCATTGTTTTTATTCTGTTATTGTTTTTAGACTATTTTTCAAGTAGCCACAGACTATAACTCTATCGTGGCCACCTTTTGAAATTTATTAGAATTTGAACTCTGCTTCAACAGATGGTCAATTTTAGTAAATGTTTCATTTGTACTAGAAAAGAAAGTATAGTCTACCACTATTGATAACAATTTAATATATGTTAATTAGGTCAAGTTTGTTACTCATGGTGGTCAGATGTTCTATATTTTTGCATACTTATTCCTGCTGGTTCTTAGAGTTGCTGCGAGAGAGGTGTTAAAATTTTCTACTATGACTGTGTATTTATCTCATTTTCATCTAGTTTTTTCAGTTTTTGCTTTATATATTTAGAAGCTATGCTATTAGTGCATACAGATTTAGAATTGATGTATCTTCTGGAGGATTGACCCTTTATTAATGTAGAAATATTTGTCTTAATCTCATGTAATTCTTCTTGTTTTGTAGGCCGTCTTGTTTGATATTAGCATATTATACCAACTTTCTCTTGTGATTGGTGTTTGCATGTTTATATTTTTCTACCTTTTTACTTTCAACCTTCCATTGATTATATTTAAGGTGTGCTCTGGTAAACGGTATATTGTCATTTTGTTTTCTCAAATTCTATTTGATACTATTTATCTTTTAATCGCAGTGCTTTGTCTCTGTGTTTAATGTAATTGCTGTTACATCTGGGTTTAAATTTATTATTTTGCTGTTTGTTTCCTACTTGTCACACGTTTTCTTCTTCTCCTCTCATTTCTTTACTGCTATATGCTAAATAAGTGTTTTTTATATTCTTTTAGTGGTTACAATAGCAATTACAACATACAGTTAAAATATCGTATAAATTGATAATTTTATCATTTCCCTGACAATCTAAGAACCCAAAACACCTTCTCTCTACTTAGCCCCTCCTCAGTTTGTTACTATTAAAATGTATTTTAATCATCCATATATAATATTTTAAACTTTAAAATATTACTATAATTTTAAACTCTTTAAAATATTACTATAAATGTTTTATACAGTGAATGTTGAATTTTTTCTTACCCACATGTTTACATTGTCCAATGTTTTTCTTTTCTTCCTGCATTTCTTTGTTTCCTTATGAGATAATCTTCTTCTGCCTTTACTGTTTCTTTTGGTGTAGATCTTGTGACATATGCTTTCAGCTTTTTTCATTTCTTTCTGAAATGCCTTTATTTTGCCTTTTTTTAGAATTTGTTGGCTGGGCCCGGTGGCTCACGCCTCTAATCCCAGCACTTTGGGAGGCCGAGGCGGGTGGATCACGAAGTCAGGAGATCGAGACCATACTGGCTAACATGGTGAACCCCATCTCTACTAAAAATATAAAAAATTAGCCAGGTGTGGTAGTGGGCACCTGTAGTCCCAGCTACTCAGGAGGCTAAGACAGGAGAATGGCGTGAACCCAGGAGGAGGAGCTTCCAGTGAGCCGAGATTGTGCCACTGCGCTGCAGCCTGGGTGACAGAGCGACTCTGTCTCAAAAAAAAAAAAAAAAAATTGTTTTCACTCAGTATGGAATTCTAGATGGACAATTATTTTGTATTAGCCCTTTGAAGATAGAATTCCATTGTCTTTAGACTTTCATCATTTTAATTGAGAAGTCAGTTATACTTTTAATGCCCTTTTTTCTCTGATTGGTTTAATTTTTCTTTTTTTTTTTTTTTCCTCTCTGTAATTTTTTTTTAGCAGTTTTACTATCAGGCACCTAGAGGTGTTTGTCTTTGTCTTTATCCTGATTTGGGCTCATAGTTTTTCTTTTTCTTTTTCTGTTTTTTTTTTTTTTTTTTTTTTGTGAAACTGAGTCTCGCTGTATTGCTCAGGCTGGAGTGCAGTGGCACAATCTCAGCTCACTGCAACTTCTGTCTCCCAGGTTCAAGTCATTGTTGTCAGCCTCCAGAGTAGCTGGGATTGCAGGTACCCACCATCATGCCTGGCTAGTTGTTGTGCTTTTAGTAGAGACAGAGTTTCACCATGTTGGCCAGGCTGGTCTCAAACTCCTGACGTGAAATGATCCACCCACCTCGGCCTCCAAAGTTCTGGGATTACAGGTGTGAGCCACCACACCCAACCCATAGCTTTTCTTTAATGTTTGAGTAATGTCTTTCATTAATTTTGAAAAATTAGTATACCAATTGCCTTTTCAAATATTGCTTCAGTTTCATTCTCTCCTCTCCAAGGGGGAACTACTGCCTATCTGTTAGACTTTGCTCCATTTCTCCATCTCTTTTAAGCTCATCTCTGTATTTTTCATCACTTTTTCTCTCCATGCTTCAGTATGGTTATTTTCTTTTGACCTATTTTCTAATTCACTAATCTTTTCCCCCATGTATCTAATCTGCTGTAAACACATTTGAGTTCTCAATTAAGTTATTAAATTGACAGTTTTAAAATTTCATTTGATTATTTTACTTACAGATTCTAATTCTCTATTGTAATTCTTCAGCTATTTTTAAAATCCCCTCTGATTCTGTTTCTATTCTTTTCCTCATGAGTTTATTCTTCTAGAGTTTCCAGTCATTTCTTCTATTTCCTTTATGATTGGCAGTTTGTTATTGATGGCTGAATAGTGTATATGAAAAGTGTACAGATGATGAGACTAGAGATGACAAAATTCTTTTGCTCTTGAGAGGTTTTACTTTTGCACCCCAAAGATGGTTAGAAGAGTAGCAGATAAAAAAACTATTCTCTGCTTAAGCAGGATTAAATCAGGATTTCGGTTCTCAGGAAGACTGACCCATTTTTGCTTCACCCTTCTCCCTGGGCAGGGGTTGGTGTAGGTCCAGATAGTAAATATTTTAGGCTTTATGGGCCTACAGTCTCTGTTGAAACTACTCAACTCCGTCAATATAGTACAAAAGCATCTATAAACAATAAGCAAATTAATGAACGTGGCTGTGTTCCAATAAAACTTTATTTATAGAAATAGGCAATTAGCCAGATTATATCTCCAGACTGTAGCTTTCCAACCCTTGTCCTAGGATGTAACTCTCTAGGGGTCCCGTCTGAAAACCGGGTTACTTAGCTAAGACTCCTTTTCTGCAGAGGACCCTAAACTTTAGTTTTTGTCTCCATAGGCTGTTAAACTTCTGTTACATTTGCAAACTTTTTCAGCCCAGTGGTTTATTTTATCACTTATGAATTAGCAAATACCCCAAGAGGAAAAGCAACACCAAATGTTGGGCTCACTTCTCTGTACTTACCCTCTCTCCTTACCCTCTCTCCAGGACCTGAGTTTCCAAGACAGTTACTTGGGTAACTCTGTGATACTTTCACAGATTTTTAAAAACTTGATCTAGCTTTTATCCTTGTTCTTAGTACAAGCAGTCTATCAGAGTGAGAGTGAGAGGCCGATGAAGATCGTTTCTGAAATTCGTTTTTACCATTGCCTTATTTATTTTTATTTTTATTTTTTATTTTTATTTTTTGAGACAGAGTCTCATTCTCTCTCCCAGGCTGGAGTGAAGTGGCGCGATCTCAGTTCACTGCCACCTCCGCCTCCCGGATTCAAGCAATTCTCCTGCCTCAGCCTCCCGAGTAGCTGGGATTACAGGCGCCCGCCACCATGCCCAGCTAATTTTTTGTATTTTTAGTAGCGACGGGGTTTCGCCATGTTGGCCAGGCTGGTCTTAAACTCCTGACCTCAGATGATCCACCCACCTAAGCCTCCCAAAGTGCTGGGATTACAGGCATGAGCCACTGTGCCCAGCCGGAAAAATAATCTTTATAGTGTGAGTTTTATGTCAGAGATTGACAGACCACAGGGTATACACCAAATCCAGCTGGCTGCCCTCCACCGTCAAATGACTGTTGAAGTGGAATCTGTTCAGTTCTGTGTGCTGACTGTTCTTTCCTTTGTTCTTACCCAAAACAGCCTCCTTACTGATCCTCCCCATATTCCTTATCAAAATTTTTCTCTATGTGATAGCCAGAGTGATTCTTATAAAACACAAATGTGGGCATGTTACTTTCCCTACTTAAAACTCTTTAAAGATTCCTCATCCCTCTTAAAATATAAAATATAAAAATGGTCCTTACATTGAAGGGCCTTACAAGCAGCCTTTAAGTTTGTCTGGCCTCTTCTCTCTCTCCAACCTGATTTTTCAACGTTTCCCTTGCTAAAATCGTACTATCTACCTGTAATTCATTGCTTTCTATTCCTTGAACTGGCCCAATTCCCTCCCACCTCAGTGCCTTTGCACAAGCTCTTTCTGGATCATGACCTCCCTCTTGCCTTTGCCTGGAGTCTCTAGATATCCTTCAAACTCAGCTCAGGTTAACTGTCTCTAGGAAGACTCCTCTGAACCCTAAATTCTGGCCTAGATTCAGAGTACTATGTATTTCACCCATAATATTTCTTATTCTCTGCTATTAAAAATGTCTGTGCTTACTTATTTGTAACCTTTAATCTCCTGTGAGCTTCAAGAGGCAAGGTTATCTCTAGTCTAATCTTGAATTGTTAGCATCGAGCACAGTGCCTGGCCCATAAAAGGCACTCAGTAATTGTCACGGAATGAATGGAAGACATGCTTTAAATATATTTAGCAATATTTACTTTTCTTTATGATATTTACATTCATTGATGCTTAGTATAGCACTATGAGCTGGGAAAGCAGTATTATTCCTGTTTTAAAAATGGGGAACTGGAAATAGAGGCCAGATGATTTGCTTGGGACTTTCCAGCATGTTTGATGGTAAACATAGACCTCATCTCTAGGTTCTGTAGGTCTCAGGCCCTGTGTTTGGGGGCCTGAGTTTTCCCTCACTGGATACTTTATTTCTCCTTTTACCTTCTTTCCTCTTTTATTTATTTTCCATTTTCCCTCCCCGATGACTGGTATTAAGGCTACACTGAAACAGAGATGGTAGTACCTTGATTAGTCAAGAGATTTGGAGATTTTTAGAGAGTTTAATCATTCATCGTTAAGCGAAACTTCTCTCTCCCATGGCAGTTCTGTGTTAATCTGGGCTTGGAATGCGGGGAAGAGTAAGAGTACATATGGGGTGCTAACTCCTCCGTTTCAAGATGAGATTATCTACAGAAGTCACAGGAGTTTGTGCAAGGTCCTTCATACTGGAAAATTACTTTGTAATTTAAACCTGTGATTTAGACCCAGCATGTGAGTCCTTTTAATTAGATAATTGTAAATGACTTTATAACTGTGTGTGATGCTTGGGAGATCAGAAATGGACAGGTTAACCACCTTATCAGATTCCTCAGCTAGTGACAGTGGGATTATACATTCATTTAGTGTGAAAAGGAAGAAGTTTGTATGTAAAATTAATAATATAATAAGTGGAAACAGCATTCTCTGTGGTCCCTTAAAGGAAATAAGGCTGATTAGACTTTTAAATAGTTTACCACTAACTTCCTTTTTGAAATCACTTAAGACCAATGTGTATCTTTTTGTGTGTTTGTGTGAGGTTGGGGGGAGCTGCACATTTTTTTCCTTTATCTATGAATTCTGTACCATAGAGTATGCTAGGGTGAGTTAAGTTGTAGAGAGCAGCACTTGGAGAATAATGAAGCTGGGTGATGGTTCAATTGTTTTCTAAAAATCGGCTCTTGAAGGTTACATGTGGAGGACCCTGGTCCAGGTGAGAGACAGGAATGGAAAGCTTAGATTGAGAGGCCAGGAAACACTGATTTTGCTGGCCCCTGTTCTGGCTTGACTGGAAAGCTTTAAGAGCATTTTTATTCATACCTTTCAGGTAGCATTCTTTTCAAGTGGATGACCATGGAATCAGAGAAGATCTCAGAGAAGCAGGAGGAGATTCTTTCTGTCCTGGAAGAAAAATTTCCTAACTTGCCTCCACGAGAGGACATCATCAACGTCCTACAGGAGACCCAGTTCAGTGCTCAGGGTGAGTGACTGTTCCCAGCTCTCTCGTCCCTCACGAGTAGGGATGGTTTGTGGCGTGGAGTGTTATCAGGCCTGAGACAGTACATTTGTTTCTTTGTTTGTTATACAGAGTCTCGCTGTATCCCCCAGGCTGGAGTGCAGTAGCATGATCTTGGCTCACTGTAACCTCCACCTCCCGGGTTCAAACAATTCTCATGCCTCAGTCTCCCAAGTAGCTGGGATTATAGGCATGCGCCACCACAGTCAGCTAATTTTTGGCATTTTTACTAGAGGCAGGGTTTGACCATGTTGGCCAGGCTGGTCTCAAACTCCTGGCCTCAAGTCATCCACCTGCCTCGGCCTCCCAAAGTGCTGAGATGACAGGTGTGAGCCACCACGCCTGACTGAGAAGGTACATTTGAATGTGTTTCACTTTCTTCCTATTGCTTGTGCTGGTGGAAGGTTTTCAGGCACATAATGTTGGCTTCCCTGGAAGCAGACAGCTTGTACTGTGGCCTCTACTCTGAGGCCTTCATGCCTAGATGTATGGTTAATTCACGTGTCTAGTGCACATCTCAGGTGCATCATTGCATGCAGTCCTTGTGCTGACGGGATTCTATTTTTGAGAAGATGGAAGGAGCAATATCAAGCACAATGAGATTTCATAAATCAATTAGTTTGAGAAGGAAATGAGCGAGAAGATGGCTATGTTGATGAAACTGTTGTCATTGTCTAGGCTTTGTCAGGACAGTGAATTTCCTGGATCAACTATTTTACAATAATAAATGGCTATAATTCACTGGATACCTACTTGATACAGGTTTTGATGGAGTAGATTGGTAAGGATGATCTTGCTGAATCCTCATTACAACCCCAAGAGTCAGTGCTTTGTTGTCCCAGGCTCCAGATGAGGGAGGACACTGAAGTGCAGAAAGCCTTCATTGCTTTCCCAATACCAAACACACGCAGCCGGCAAGTGGCCAGGCCAGTCCTAAACCCAGCCTATATGTCTTTAAGATGTAAACACTGAATTACATAACTTTCTCTCTTAGTTCAGGAACCCCGTCCCCAGGGGCAGGAGGGGCAGAACCTGAGGCAAAGTGGTTTATGTGGGAGGTGGTTCCAGTGAACACTGATAGGGGAATGGAATGCTTCAGCAAGCAGGTTGGCTCCATAGGAAACCAGAGCTTAATCCCACCAGACACCACGAGAAAGAGGGTAAACTCGTACTTCAGGGTTGTCCCACCTGAGGGATGCAGTGGTGTGCTCATCTGGGCTCCAGGAGCTGATGGTTAAATGTTCAGGAATTTTGGGAGTTGGGTGATGTTGGATTGGTAGCTTGAGATCAGCCATGGTAGGAGTATTTAGATCCCTGAAATTGACAAACACTACAAATCAGGATTTGTTACTGGCTGTTAAACATTTACCAGAAGACCACTGGAAGAGTGTGGGCTACTCAATCCCAGAGGACCTTAATTCTCCAGCATAGGCTCTAGTGGCCGAGGAAAGCCCTCAGGAACAGAGAGGCAGGTGCTGGTGGTGGAGCATCATGCTGGGTGCACCGGGATGGGAAAGTTTGAGGAAATGGGGTGGGGCCTTCGCAGTGTCCATTGCACCTTCTGTTACCTATGCATAGATGTGCGTGTACGTGTGTGTATGCTGCACAAGAGAATGCGTTTTGTCATTCATTTTCACAATGACACCAAACTTTTAATGTCACAATGTCTTCAATAAATCATTTTATGCTGCATTGTGAAAGATTGTGGCTTTTCAATCTTTGAGTCAAAGAAACATATTTAGTAACTGTCTGTTCCGCTATGCTACTGTGATTGACAGAGTGTTCTAAGTGGGTAGTGTAAGCAGTGTTCTCTGAAGCCTTAACGTACATCTGGGAAGGATGCAGTGCTTTACTAGGCTTTATTATAGATCTTCCTCCCAAGAGAGTAGACCTAATCAGATGTAATAATGTAGCGTGAGAATTAAATGTCAAGCCAGATCCTTTGCTGCTTTACTGTGATAGATTTCATTGAGTTCCATTGGTCAACTGACTACAACTATGCAGTTCTAGATAATTTAGCCATTCTGAATTATTACTCCCATTAATTAGGGAATTTAATAACTCCCATTGTCAGAGCCTATTACGAGGGTAAGCAACTTAATTAAGATAGTCTTATGAGTCACATTTATAAAGTGCATTTTGAATGAAATTATACTAGAAAACATAGGGGCTTACCTAAATGCAGCCTGAAAGCCAGTTTTGGCTTTGTTTGGTATTATTTAACTAGTTTGCATTGTGATGCTAATTTTTCTTCATTTGTCCACCTCCACCTGTTCATTCCCTGCCTTTGTCTGCTCTGGGGCTCAACAGGGGGACCCCTAAGTATTTAATCTTATGGGCTCCCACAACACTGGCTTCTGGTTGGGTTTGACCAATGGAAAGAGTTAGGAACAGGTAGGGATGGGGACAAGGAGAAGAATGAGAGTGTAGTGGATCTTCCCTGCCTTCTTCCTGCTTTGGTGGAAGTTTCCGCAGCCAGTCTTTTCCAGTTCCAGATCTCTGTTTTCTTTCTGGGTCCCTTTGCTAGCCTCTGGATGCCTCATCATCTTTTATTCACTTTTTCATCCAGCCCACATCTCTGTAAGTGTCCTGCCATTAACACATCTTCTTTTGCAGCAAAAGAGGTGCATTTTTCCTGTTGGGATCCTAACTGATGCAGACGTGATGTGATTATTGCCTTAGTGTGTGTGCGTGTGTGTGTGTGTTTATTGTGGATAGAAGTGACATTTCAGGGGAAAAGAATGAAATTTACAGAGTAAATTCTTAAAACAATCCCTTGATATTACACACACAAAAAATTCCCTCAATTATAACATAGTGGTTTTTTTTTTTACCTGTCATCCACAGGTTTAAGTATTGAACAGACAATGTTGAAAGATCTAAAGGAACTGTCTGATGGAGAAATAAAAGTGGCCATTAGTACTGTGAGCATGAACCTTGAGGTAAGGGTGAGAATGCTTTTTTAGCAATGATCAATTTCCCACAATTGCAGTCTGAGCAACTGGAATGTAACTCTCTCCATTGGATAAGTCCATGGTAGTCCTTTGCTTCTTTGTGATACATTTGACTTGGAATATAGTGGCAGGTTATTATTTGGGTGAAAACACTATGCTAAGTCAATGAAAAATTCTCAAGATGAATGCTCTTTCATTCATCTCAGTAAAACAAAGCCTAAAACACAAACACTCAGATGTGGGTGTATTTTTAACCTTTTTAATAGAAATTATGATATGTGTGATTAGGTTCACTTCCATATTTTCTGTGTACCACCCTGTATTGTTCATAGAACTTTTCTTTAAAAAAAAAACACACAGATTGTCTTTTGATCTTCAAAACTATTCAGATGCATGCCATTTTGGTAATCAATGGCAACAACTCAAGTATTAATTAACAAGGAACCTCCTTCCAATCTGTAAACTGAATGGCTCAGAGCGAATGCTACTTTTGTCTTTGTGTGTTTCCTTGGTGAATTATCTTTTGTCTACTTTGGGAGTTTTCAATGACTTATATGTTAATCTTAATTAACCTAACTAATGGGAACTATATTTTATAGAGGCACATTTGTGCGTTTGTAGAAGTCTGCGTATTTCTTTACTGTTGTATTGTCTTTGTTAGGTTATCTATGTTTGGTTGGGCATTTAGCTCTCAGGTAGAGTTTATGGAGATAAAATATGCTCTGTAGGAATTTGTCTTTTGGTTTTTAGAATTGTATGTTACTATTCTTTCTTTTTATTTTTTTGAGGTGGAGTCTTGCTCTGTCACCCAGGCTGGAATGCAGTGGCACCATCTCGGCTCACTGCAACCTCTGCCTCCTGGGTTCAAGTGATTCTCCTGCCTCAGCCTCCTGGGTAGTTGGGATTACAGGTGCCCGCCACCACTCCTGGCTAATTTTTGTATCTTAGTAGAGACAGGGTTTCACCACGTTGGTCAGGCTGGTCTTGAACTCCTGACCTCAAATGATCCACCCGCCTTGACCTCCCAAAGTGCTGGGATTGAAAGAAATAAAGACACAGAGACAAAGTATGGAGAGAGAAGGGCGGGGCCCAGGGGACCAGTGCTGTGCTTACAGGGGACCCACGCTGGCACCGGTCTCTGAGTTCCCTCGGTATTTGTTGCTCAGAAAATGAGGGAGTGAATCAGCAGTAAGACATACAGATGCCCGGAGGTGTTCCATTTGCCCAGGGACGGGCGAGAGACAGATGTTTTTCTTTTGCTGAGATTTAGGAGAATGGTACTGACCTTCAACCACAAGCAGGCTTTAAGCATTTGCCTAACAAAGCACATTCCTTACAGCCCCAAATCCTTTAAACCTTAATTACCACAGCGATGTCTCTAGCAAGGACAAGATTGGGGGTAGAGTCACAGATTAACAGCATCTCAAATACAGAGCCAAATGGAGTCTCTTAAACTTACTTCTATCTATAAGAACACAGTAACAGGCTGACCTTTCTTTTCCCCACATTTCCCTCTTTTCTTTTCAACAAAATCACCATATATCTCTCAACTTCCTGAGCCCAGTACAGACACATTTCTCAACTCAGAGACTACCATATATCTCAACTTTAGAAAAACACCACCTGGAAAATCTCTGATAAGGACACAGCCGTTTGTGGTTTTACTGAAAGCGCGGGAACCAATAGAAAACTGCTAAATGTATAACTTAAAATGTTAACCAATTGTAATGCTGTAACCTAGAGAAATGCCTTGTTCCTCTGTAACCTTACAAGTCCTGTTTACATCGGGCTATAAAAAGCAAGCGCATGCATTGTTCGGGGCCCTCTTTGTAAGCTGTGAAGCGGAGGGACCAAGTTCGAACTTGCAGTAAAGATCCTTGCCACTTGGCTTTGACTCTGGACTCTGGTGGTCTTCTTCAGGGAGTAAACGGTCTGGGCATAACAGGATTACTGGTGTGAGCCACCTCACCCGACCTATTCTTCTTTTTCTCATGGTGATGTTGACTATATCAATGTGTATATTTCTCTGGAATAGCAGGCACTCATATTGGTGTCTACATCCTCAGAAAACCCAAGAGCAAGCCAGGTGCTTTCTTTTCTGGGATCTTTTTGTCAAATTTATTTCCAGTTTATAAGCATTGTAATTCAGCTTATAAATCTGTATGAAAACTAGGAGGCAGACTGTGACGTTTGGTGGCACCTCACAGTTTACAGAGCATGTTCTCATGGTATGCACTTGATAAATTGACTCAACTGTTTCTATGGACTTTGAGGTTGATAAATGCTCCATATGATTAGTTATTGATGTGAATCAATTCAACAAATATATTCAATTTGTGATGTAGTAACTATATAATCAGCATCAATTAGAACTCTGCTTTGTGCCTAAAAACCCAAGGAAAACATGGATCTTGCAAGGGTCAGTAGCTCTGAGAATCATTTCTACTAGTTCAAGCCTTAGGGTTTTCTTTCTCTTTTCCCCTCTCCTCTGTCTTCCTTCATTTAATGGCATCTTATTAGGTTTTAAATGCCTTGTTTGGAATTCCTTCCTAAATTAACATAGAATGTCTTATAATTGCTTTGGGAACTGTCTGTAATTAGCAAATTATTTTAAGGCTATTAATATTACAGACTAACTGTAGCTTTAATGTACCTCCATTTATATTATAGGGGTATGCAAATGGCTTTGTCAGATGTGTTAAACTGTAAATGCCTATCAAGCAGAATAAGTGATAAAATAATCATCTTAATCTTGAAAGTAATTTACAGAGGTCCAGTAATTAATCAGGTGGTTAAGCACGTCTCTGGAAGTGTTATATGATCCTGGAGGAGAAGGACATTTGTGTATAATAAAGAAGGGTACACAGTTTAAACTCTCATTGGCTGAATGAGAACTTTTCACTTTTGCATAATGGAGATATTAAAGATGACTGAGAAGTGGAAAAAAAAAAAAAAAAAAAAAAAAAACAGAAAAAACCTCCTTAGTAACATCCTGTATCTTCCTTGAAAGAAAAAATGCAAATCAGTTATCCAATCTGTCTGCTGGAAAAATTCCCAAGTTAACATCCGTTTAATTTTCTCTGTAGATTGTCCTTGGATGCAGTGGTATTTTCCCAATCCATACTCATATTTGATTACATTTCATCATTCCTTTCTCATTCCCATTCACCTCACTTTAAAAATTATCGACAGAATCTTCACAATCTTATTTTGTGGGTTTTGGAACAGTTGTATAATTGCTCTTTGAATCTAGGTATATTCTCAAAGAAACCTTCTTAGTTCCTATGACTTTCCGAATCTTGCTCATCCTCCGAAGCACGGTCAACCAAGGTGCGTCATGATAACTCTTACAAATTCACTATTTTTTATTACCACACTCTGAACTCTTGCTAAATGTAGTCTAGGTGAGCAACTTAGGACTTCACTCTTTACATTAGATCTTCTGTTGCTTTTGAATTTGTTTAATATATTTAATCATGGTCAGATAGTATTTTAAATTAATTGAGGATACTGATGGTATCTTTGACTTCTCTCCCTCTTCAATTTTCTGTAACAGTGATGGGCACATAGTAGATACTTAGTAAATACAAATATTTGGTTAATACTTGTTGGTGTTTGCAGTTCGTCCCTTTGCTATCTGATTTTTATTTCCTTTTGGATTTACATAAATCAGCTAGGAAAGCAAAGCCACTTAGCTAGGCATCCAAGGCAGTCTGCTTTTTCCTCTCCCAACCAGTTTCTACCAGACAACTATGGCTGAAGGATGACATCAAACAGATGAAAAATGGCCCACATATTTATAGAAAGTATGCTTATCCCGCTCTCCAAAAATGGAGTGAGAGGCTCTGCAAAGTAGTTAGCTGTAGTCACTGAAAGAAATCAACTGTGGGTTCTGCAGCATGTCAGGGATACAGGAATGAAGATTCCTGGCATTTTCAATGGTTCTTTGCAGTGCTGTAATTCTACCATTGTGTAAGTCATGGCCTTTATTCAGCTGATGACCCAGTTATTTTTCTTGGGTGGAAATATTCAGAAAATTAGAAAGATTTATCTCTCTGTAACTTACACAGCATGATCTTCAGAGGGAACCATTGAGTTTGGGAGGTAGAAACCACTGCCTTCAATAGATAGGTTATCTGGCACTCTAATAAGAAGAAAGTTTCTAAACCCCTTGTTTCTCATTTTTATTGTAGTTATCTCACAAATGTTCATTGTTATATAAATTACTGAATGAAATACATAAAAAGCAATTAATTACAATAATACAGAGTTTCAATGCTTTGCTCAGTACAGGAAGTCAGAATGGATGAGATTTTGAGAGATGGTGGGTAGAAATGGCCTTATCAGAGGCATGGCCAGAGGGGCAGCTCTTCTTACAGAGGGAACTGGGGGATAAGATAACTACAGTCTCATTTCCCATGGCATCCAAGCCATTCCAAGTGTGAAAGTAGCATGCATCTTGTGGGGAAACGCACATGACATATTGGAATCCACTTTGTTGATTATTGTTACATCTGATCCTTTGTACCTTTTTTGTTGCTTGTTGATTTGATCATCAGAAGAGAATTTATGGATATCAAAGAGCAAACGTTGCCTTTATTCCCTTGCCAGCAGAACTGGTAATGATTATACTTCTTCAGTCTAGTTTACTCCCTACTAAAGCAGTATATTAAAATGTTCAGGGGAAGAAACATCTTTTCATTCTAATGAAGTGCCACTGAAGCAAGGTTGCTCACGGCAGTACATTAATGGTTCCCTTGCTGACACCAAATGTTATTGCACCTTCTTTAAGCATCTCCCAGAAGACTGTTAGTCATTATTGGCATCTTTACTCAGGAAGGACGATAGCCATGCACTGACTTGATCACTTTTTATTATGATCAATTGCAGTATGATTTATTCTTGTGTATGTGCTATATTGGTGTGCTAGAGCTGGCATAACAAAGAACCACAGACTAGACAACTTAAACAATAGAAATTTATTGTCTCACAGCTCTAGAGGCTAGAAATCCAAGATCAAGGTGTTGGTAGGATAAGTTCCTTCCGAGAGCTATGGGAGAGAATCTGCTGCATGCCTGTCCCCTGGCTTCTGATGGGTTGCTGGTAATGTGTGGTGTTCTTGGTGCAGAGAAGCATCACCTGGATCTCTGCCTTCATCTTCACATCCCCTTCCCTCTATGCATGTCTCTGTGTTCAAATTTCCCCTTTTCATAAGGATATATAATAGATTAGGACCCCTCTGATAATCTCGTCTTAGTTTATTTATTTTATTTATTTTTTTGAGACAGGGTCTTGCCCTGTTGCCCAGGCCATAGTGCGGTGGCATAATCAAGGCTTACTGCAACTTCCACCTCCCGGGCTCAAGGGATCCTCCCCCCCTCATCCTCATGAGTAGCTGGGACTACAAGCGTGCACACCACACCTGGCTAATATTTGCATTTTTTGTAAAGATGGGGTTTGCCATGTTGCCCAAGGCTGGTCTCGAACTCCTGAGCTCAAGCGATCAACCCGCCTCAGCCTCTCAAAGTGCTGGGATTACAGGCATGAGCCACCACGCCTGGCCTCATCTTAGTTTACTACATCTACAGCCACCCTATTTCCCAATAAGGTCACTTTTTAAGGTGCTGAGAGTTAGGACTTCAACATAAAAGTTTTTGTGGGACAAAATTCAACCCCTAACGTATACTACTGTTAAAGCAGTCATTTTTCAGACAACTTAAAAGAATAAAACTTAAAATTTTCAGATTGCTTGTATGAACGTGCTGCCTGGTAAGCATATTTCATCTGTTGCTCCCACATTTTTATTTCATATCAATTTCCTTTAAATGAGGAACGGTGAGGACTTTCATCTCCTTTCTTCAGAGCTGGAGTCTGAGGGAATTGTTCAGGGCTGTTTTATCTCTTTGTTTCTGGGCTCTTCTGCTGTGCTCTGGGCCTCAGACCTCTTCGTGACTATCCTCTCTGCTGTTTGAAGCCTGGGATGCATCCTGGTAAAGTGACTTAGAGGCGGCTGACTCAGGCTGCCCTGCACAGAGATTACCAGCCATATTGCACCTTGGAGCACCACCTAGGGGAAAATACTAACGTTTTCCGTTAGCATTCAGAGCACAGACCAGAATGAATTCCCAAGATCGCTGCCAAACTCCTCCCTGACAAAAGGGAACGTTTACTCAGGCCTCAGTGAAGTGTAAGTGACCCACGGTAACCAAGGATTTGAGACTCAGCACACCAGTCTGAAATCTGGTTTACCAGTTTTAGGCACACAATGTGATTTCTCATTGAGCTTGGAGTTTCTTGGAGGCCAAGATGAAAGTACCTATAGAGTATGTAACTCCCTCATTTTGTGAAAGAGTGCATAGCCTTTCTTAGGGGAGCATATGTTAATTTTGAACTGGTCTCGAACCAGTTAACCTTTTCAAAATATTTGAATGATTTGATTTTGGTCAGCAAATCACTAGTAAATCATTAGCCTATTGATTAGCATTTTGGTGAGCATATGATTCGCATATTGAAATATTTTGAAAAGATGACTTTTCAAAGCCATTTTGCCCAACTAATAGAAATATGTGAAAAATCTCCTCCAGGTTCTAAATCCTGAGTGCATCCATTTCTTTGTGGGTTCAGGTCTGTAAACTCTTCCTTGCTACATTAGGAGTTGACGATTGATGGTGAGTTCTTACTGTGTACCTGGCCACTGAGTAGGCATTATCACACTTAATCCTCCCAGTGAAAGGTACTATGATTACCCCTGTATTGGTGAAGGTAGCTCCAGTAGCTGGAACAGATAAGCAAGTTTCAGTGACTCAACCCAAAAATTGTTTATTTTTTTACTCATGTAGCAATTCTATTTGGTGTTCCCAGTCAGGTGGCCAGGGGTGATTCAGAGATCATCTTCAACAGGTGGTTTCCAAGGATGCCCAGGAGGATATCTCCAGTTTATCTGCCAACAGGGAGAAGAGCTCGGAGGGCCAAGGGTGGAGTTTTTTATGCTGGTCTGGATGTGACACTCATCACTTCTGCTCAGATTTCATTGGCTTAGTCGCATGATCACATCTAACTGGAGGGAGGCTGAAAAATGTCATCTAATAGATATGCTCATGAAAATGAACCAATTTGGAAAATAATTAGCCAGTGTCTGCCATAATCTCTATCTTAGAGGTAAGGACATTGGAATCTAAAGAGGTTAAATCATTTTTCTAATCTGCAGAGCCAGGACCCAAATCCCAGGCCAGTCCTGTTCTAGCCCTGTGTATACTGCTTTGGACATGGTGCCAGCATGCAAGACTAATTAGAATTTGAGCCCACTCAGGGGTTCACAGGTGAGTCATCAGCTGTCAGTCATTGCCTCAAACTCAGGGTATCAGACAGCCTAGACATTCTTAAGCAATCTTTGGTTAGCACTCTTCCTTCCCTACTCTTTGTACCAAACTTTCTTCCTCTTAGTCTTTACATCTTTGCTTCCTGAAAAAATCATTTAAAATTTTGAACTATAAATATCCTCCAAGTTCTAGGTGCCCATAGTGAAGCTAATTATTGGTGCCTGATATAGAGAAGATTTGGCAAGATAAGTCAAGCAGAGAAAAGTAACAGGAAAAAGGATTATGGAACGAAGGATTGGATAGGACAGATCGTGTAGGAAGGAAAATCTGTTTTTCTCAGACTGTCTCTAGAATTCAAGTATGTGGGTGTTCTGGTTTTTCTTGCTGTGATTTAACCTTTTCAAGTTTGTGTTCAAAATACAGAGCATCCCAGTCAGTTGGTGAAAAATTTTAATGGTAGAGATTTTCTATTGAAATGAAAACAGCATTACTTTTGAGCACTGTAGTTAACTCCAAATAACCAAACCCCGAGTAACTGAGGAATTAGGAGTTCTCAGTCCATATTTTGTCAAAAAGTCCAAAAGCATTTAAAGCAAATGACAAATATGGTTAGGTAACTTTGATTGTGTGGATTTAACAGTCAGTCGGCACGAGGCATTTGAAGTGTGAATTACAATTTGAAACTCATTTAGAACTGATAATTCCTAGCTTCTTGAGGACATTAGCAGGATAAAAGAGTGAAACATGGACCAGGAAAGTGGACTTTCGTTCCTATTGAGCCTCAAGTGGTTCTTGGTAATGAGATGTAACCGAGATGAAAGAATAAAAAATCCCTGTGTAAAGAATGATTTATCATATCAGCAACAACAGCACTTTGTCTTTGGAAAATTGTACTAAGTGACTGAAGCTGATAATATGTAGAATATTTACAATTTTTATGTAGGTAGTGCCTTCTACAGATGTCCAAAAATAGTCTGCAAAATCTCTTTACCTAGAAATGCCTTATAATAGAATTCTTTTTTTTTTTTTTTTTGAGATGGAATTTCACTCTTGTTGCCCAGGCTAGAGTACAGTGGCACAATCTTGGCTCACTGCAACCTCTGCCTCCCAGGTTTAAGCGATTCTCCTGCCTCAGCCTCCTGAGTAGCTGGGATTACAGGTGCCTGCCACCACACCCAGCTGATTTTTTGTATTTTTAGTAGAGATGGGGTTTCATCATGTTGGCCAAGCTGGTCTCGAACTCCTGAACTCAGGTGATCCACCTGCCTCAGCCTCTTAAAGTGTTGGGATTACAGGTGTGAGCCACTGCACCTGGCAGAATTCTTATTTTGTATCTCCAGCTAAACTCAAGTTGGAGACAACTTGATATTTCTGTTGACAACTTTTCTCTGCTTTACCTATTGGTCAATTTCAAATGGACTTAAATGAATCACAAAACTCGGTCTATGTAGGATGATTCTCTGTAAATAAACAGTATTTCCCTAAGTGGTGCAAAATACCTGAGTACTTTTTCTAGCTATGATTTTGCAACAGGGATTATATAAGCACTGCTATAGTGTGAATGTTTGTGCCCCTCCAAAGTTTATATGTTGAAATTTAATCCCCAGTGAAGTAGTACTAAGAGGTAGGGGCCTAGGGAGGTGATTAGATCATGAGCATTCTGCTCTCATGAATGTATGAGTGCCTTTATAAAACGGCTTGAGGGCACGTATTTGTCCCTTTTGCCATGTGAAGATGCAGTGAGAAGGTGCCATTTATGAGGGACAGGCTCTCACCAGACACCAATTCTACCAGCTCCTTGATCTTGTGTTTCCCAGCCTCTAGAACTATGAGAAATAAATGTCTATTACTTATAAATTACCCAGTCTAAGGTGTTTTGTTATTGTAGCCTGTATGGACTCAGACAAGCAGGGATCCAAGATTTAGTGATCATGAAGCTACACATTTGCATTCATGCTTTCTTTGGCATAGGGGTGGTGCTCTGGATCTTCCTCCTCCCCTGAAACACTCTGATAAAAATGCATTCACATAGAGCAGGTAGAGAAGATTGGGGTGGGGGTATATGAAACATAGATCCTCCCCAGATATAAACTCTCTTCAGGTCCCAGAAATCCCCACTGACTCTCCTTGGCAACTGTGAAATGGGAATGAAACAGTGAAGTAAGATATGATGAGGATACGACTTCATCAACAGGCTGCAGGGAACGTTAGTGACACTAGCCACAAATATAGCTATTTGGCTTGATCTAGAAAGGAAGAAAACTGTGGGAGGAGATGCATGCCATTCTAGGAAGCCCAAATGTGGTTGACTGGTAGTGAGTGAAATAGGTAGAGTTAGTGTTTCATTAGATGGTATTTTATTTGATGCACGTAAAGAAAACTGTTAGGTGATTCAGATTTATATGCAAATGTGGACATGTATTATAACCATTTCCCCTTTTTGTTAAGTCCCCACTCCCAACATGCCTGCATGTGTGTTTTTGCACAAAGGGCATGGAACAAACCAGGACTGCAGTACCCCAACCTTGGATTCCTGAGATCTTGATGCAATGGGCCCAATTAGCGACCCCCTCAGTGTCTCCTCTCCAGAATAAAATGGTGTTTCAGTTATCTATTGCTGTGTAGCAAGTCACCCCCAAAACCTAGAGGCTTAAAGCAACATATCATTATCTCTCATAATTTTATGGGCTTTTAGGGGGCTTGGCTGAGGGGTTATTGCTCAGAGTGTCTCCTGCAGTTGTGTTCAGATGGTGGAATTCAATTGGTACTTGTCACCTGGCTTGGGCTCCTCAGAGCATAACACTTAGGTTTTAAGAGAATGCCACAAGTTTTCTAAGAGTCTCAGGTGGAAGCTGCAATTCTTCTTGTGACCTAACCTGAAGTGTCTCCGAATATCACTACCAGCGTATTCTGTTATTCATGTGAGTCCCTAAGAGCAGCCCAGATTGATTATAAGGGGAGTCAGCAGTGGTGTGCCAGTAAATGTTTAATAACAGGTTCTCATAAAAACCCACTCATACATATTACTGATATAAAGAATATATATGATATATTCACTGGGCACAGTGGCTCACGCCTGTAATCCCTTCACTTTGGGAGGCCGAGTCGGGTGGATCACCTGAGGTCAGGAGTTCGAGACCAGCCTGGCCAACATGGTGAAACCCTGTCTCTACTAAAAATACAATTAGCTAGGTGTGTTGGTGGGCGCCTGTAATACCAGCTACTTTGGAGGCTGAGGTAGGAGAATTGCTTGGACTCAGGAGACAGAGGTTGCAGTGAACCAAGATCGTGCCATTGCACTCCAGCCTGGGTGACAGAGTGAGACTCTGTCTCAAATAAATAAAGGATATATACGATATATACAATATATGAGGTATACAATATGTACTCTTTATTCTTTTACTGTAAATTTCACAAAACCAATTAATTCTCGTAGAATGAGCTAGTTATTTATTTATTTATTTATTTATTTATTTATTTTTGAGACAGACTCTCGCTCTGTCGCGCAGGCTAGAGTGCAGTGGCATGATCTCGGCTCACTGCAAGCTCTGCCTCTGGGGTTCATGCCATTCTTCTGCCTCAGCCTCTCCAAGTAGCTGGGACTACAGGCACCCACCACCATGCCCTGCTAATTTTTTGTATTTTTAGTAGAGATGTGGTTTCACTGTGGTCTCAATCTCCTGACCTCGTGATCCGCCCGCCTCGGCCTCCCAAAGTGCTGGAATTAAAAGCATGAGTCCCTGTGCCTGGCCGAACTAGTTAATTTTTGCATAACTTTTGCATTGCAATTGATGAATGAGTGTAATTGCAACAAAAATGTAGTTGATGTTTTTGATTCTCCCTTTACAAGAAACTGAAACGATGAAGAACTATGCTTGAACTTCATTTGTTTGTCAACAATACAAGTGACTTCTTTTCTGAGTTAAGAATAGTTTTCAAATACTGGAAGAACATTTCTTTATTCATGTGTGTGTGGTGTGTGTGTGCGTGTGTGGCGTGTGTGTGTGCTAGTCAAAATGTGATGACTAGAGACACAACACGCTTTTATGTTTTATCTTTATTATAGTTTTTCTCCATTACTTTCTTGAGTCTAGACAAGAGGTCAGCAATTCTTTTCTGAAAAGGGCCAGATAGTAGACATTTTTGGCTTCGCAGTTCAAGTGCCCAAACTGAGGATATTATGTAGGAACTTAACAACTATTTGAATGTGTTTAGTACATGGGCCGTTCATAAATAGCCAGTGAGCTGAATTGGTCTGTGGGCCAGAGCTTGCCAATACCTGGTCATGACAATCAATAAACCAACAAAACAAGCTCTGATTTGTAGTATTTTCCAGTTTCCATAGTGTGAATACTCTTACCATGGCCAATTTCTTCTTCTTTTTTTTTTTTTGAGATGGAGTCTCACTCAGTCGCCCAGGCTGGAGTGCAGTGGCGCCATCTCTGCTCACTGCAAGCTCTGCCTCCTGGGTTTGTGCCATTCTCCTGCCTCAGCCTCCCGAGTAGCTGGGACTACAGGCGCCCACCACCACGCCCGGCTAATTTTTTAGTATTTTTAGTAGAGATGGGGTTTCGCTGTGGTCTCGATCTCCTGACCTCATGATCCGCCCACCTCGGCCTCCCAAACCATGGCCAATTTCAAGGTACCAACAAGACATCATCAAAACAGATCTGGGAAGAGACATGCAGAAGCATATCATTATATATCCTTTCTACTGAACAGCTGTAAATGATCCCAAGAACATTGATAACAGTAGATGTAATGGCATAATGGAGGAAGGGGTGAGTTTTGAGAATGTATTACTTTTGCCTTTAATATATTTTACTTAACATAAATTATGTAATTTAATTTTTATAATGACTGTGTTCAACTTGCAAATAATGGGTTTGAAAATTGCCTGAAAATTTAACAGTCAGCTCTTGCCAACAGTTACACATCAGCTCCGGCATAGCACTGCGAATTAGACTCTAGTTCTTGATGTGCAGAGACACATGCACATCTAGGGAGGGATGGAGTTGAAGGTGGCCGTCAAGAGAAAATCGCTCCTGGTCACATTCTCTTCTATAAATCCTTCCGTTCTTTGCCTACCACAGTCTGGCATATACAGGGGCTGTTAGCGTACAATTTATGTGTTGTTGGGGGTAAGCATAAGGTCACTAGAATTTTTTAGCATGCCAATCATTTGTGTGTAGTAGAAGTGTATCTCTTTGTGAGATATCGTAGCTGAAGTGATCATAGTTTTTTAAAAATGTAAAACAAAGGAATTGTGATTTCTTTAACCATCAAGAAGAAAGTAGAACCTTGATTTATGATTCATAATTTACTTAGCTGGTTTCATGTACTTTGACCAATGGTGTTATATTTCCAATAGTTAACCATTTTAATTCAGATTAAGAGAAAGTAGGACCCCCCTGCAGCTAAGATAACAGTTTGTGTTTAAAGGACAAATAAAATTAAATAATTAGTCTTTAGAGTCTTTTCTTTTTGGACACAAAACATCACAGCCACTGCAGCCTCCCTTTGTTGGTCATCAAGCATGCTGGGTACTCAGGCTCATGTCTTGGAAGCCCTGTCTTCCCCGCTGTCTGCTCTCTTCTGTTCGGCTAGAGACACAGAGCTTGCTCTCTGCAATGATGCATCCTGGATTATCACTTTCCTCCTGAGCTTTCACCATCCTGGACTATATACCCTGAGTTCTGATAATACCATTTGGACAACATCATGGATTTTCCATGTCACTTTGATCACTTCCCCTCTTTCCTTTTCTCAGTACACTTTACACAGCTTTTTCCTTTTCCATACGTCCACAACTCCTTTTCAGAAACACAGAGCCATTCTTCACGGCTACTTCTTCTGCACAGGTAGTACTGTACTGCCTTCCAGTAGCTTCATAATGCAGGTGAAAAAGCTATGAAAAAGTCTTTCCATATGTCAGCAAAATGGCTAAGGCTTTCCCTTTAAACTGGGCATTTCTGGTACTTCTGGCTCCTTATTTGAAACCTCTCTTTTTAGTTCACAGTCACCTTTGAGAACATGGGTATATTGTCAGAAAGCATTTTTGAATAAATTTATGTATCACTGCACCTTATATAAATAAAATTTGAATGTTTCTAGACCTTCAGAAAGTCTAGAAATTGAAATCCTTGAGCAGGAGGAGATAAGTTGGCCCTTTACTCATGAAGGAAATGAAGTCTCAATGTCTGGCTTTCTGAGAAACAAGCTCCACGACACAGGCAGAGTTCAGCACCTCTATCTTCATTCATTTTCATTCATTGCCTTTTTTTTTTTTTTTTTTTTTTTTTTTTTTTTTTGAGACAGAGTCTCGCTCTGTCGCCCGGGCTGGAGTACAGTGGTCGGATCTCAGCTCACTGCAAGCTCCGCCTCCCGGGTTTACGCCATTTTCCTGCCTCAGCCTCCCTCATTGCCTTTTAATAATTGTTGGTATCTGAAAAAGTCATCGGTAGACTTTGGTTCTAGTCATTTTAATCATCCCATAATGGGGCAAAGAAACCAGAAACCAGCCTATTGATTTAATTCATTCTCAACTTTAGCACTGCTGAAGGAAGTAGGGAGTAGCTTTTTACAAAATATATGTGACAATTGGAACTTTCTTCATAGCACAATATCTAATTCTGTCTACATTTTTCTTTATGAGAAGGGAAACCCTCAGGACATAGTGATATGCTAGGATGACTGCTCTTTCACTCTGTAAATACATTTTTAAAGTGTACTATAATGTCATTTTGATGGTTTAATTTCTGGGAGGATTTGGCTAATTACATTTTTAGGAACGTGCTCAGACCAGTTTTAGCTGCCTAGCGTTACTTTTAATAGCTGCTGTTGCTTACTTCTTCTCATTTATGTTCTCTGTCCCCTCCCTTCAGAGTTATTTTGCTGATTTGGGGACCTGACCTCGGTTTAAATTAGTTTGTAACACTCTATGAATCATATGCAATATTTTAATGGTTAATTACTACATTGTATCAAGTTGTCATAGAAAGGCAGGCTGTGAAACTAGAGGAAAATTGTTCCATTTTCTTGTGACGAGGAAATCTATATAAAAGTGAAACAGTGGACTACATTTGTGTTAGAGTGCTCGTTTCCCATCCCTGGTCAATACTGAATCGGCTCCCTAAGTAACAAAGACTTTTTTTTTTTAGTACACACTAAAATGAAAGGACAAGTTTATACCACATAGATAGTGGCAGCTCAAAGAAATAAGAAGAGTCAAACAAAGGAATAATTTAGGATAGTTACTGTGTAGGATAGACATCTTTTTTGTTGTTGCTTAATTGACATGATTGCTAAGGATGGCTGCGCTGAGCCTGTTGGAGAAGAGCGGGTTATTACAGGTCAGTGGTGTCGCCTAGTGGTGGAAACAGGAAAACAGGTAAGATGCCACAGCTAGGCTTTGGTTGTTTATTATTGTCTTCTTGTATTCCTTCAAAAGGATAACTTGATGCTTATTGTATTCATAGCATGGTGCTAGTCAAGACCTTGAATAATTTGAATTTTAGCAGATGAACATAATAGTAGCCAACATTCATTGACTGTCTGTCATACCTTTATTGAGTGCATATACCTTACGTTTGATTTTTATTTTCTCGTTGAACCTCCATGACTACCCTTTGAAATAGGTCTGTGATTATTTTCATCTTATAAGTGAACTTTAGAAGACTCTTCTAGAAAAGGTGGTTCATGACAGTGAAGATTTGTGTCTATGTTTTGCCCCTTAACATTTTAGGTTCACATTCTTTTCATGATACCATTATGCAATCTAGTTTTCAGTTTATCTGTAAATGCGTATGCCAGGCACACCTATGGATGATTCTCCATTGTTCTGGCCCTTAACAATGCTTGCTTTTTATCCCAAACCAAAAGGGAAACAGTCATTTTGAACCTTCCTGCCCATGGAGCCCAAACAGTAGAGCTCTGGACCTACACAATAGTCATTGACACCACCAGCTCAGCCTGCGGCCCATCAGACCAGTTGATGTGTCCTTGGGACACCAGGGTTGACAAGGACAGCTTGAATTCATGTATTCACTTTATCCATCCACTTAATCACCCATTAACAATAATCATTTGTCATCAAACATTTATTTTATTTTTAAATCCTTTTTTGTATGTATGAAGTTATGGGCTACAAGTACAATTTTGTTACCTGCATTGATTGCATAGTGGTCACGTCAGGATTTTTTGTTTGTTTGTTTGTTTGTTTGTTTTCATGGAGTCTCGCTCAGTCACCAGGCTGGAGTACAGTGGCGTGATCTCAGCTCACTGCAACTTCCCTGGTTCAAGCGATTCTCCTGCCTCAGCCTCCAGAGTAGCTGGGACTATAGGCACACCACCACGTCCAGCTAATTTTTGAATTTTTAGTAGAGACGGGGTTTCACCATGTTGGCCAGGATGGTCTCAATCTCTTGACCTTGTGATCCGCCCACCTCGGCCTCCCAAAGTGCTGGGATTACAGGCGTGAGCCACTGCGCCTGGCCAAGGGCTTTTGATTCATCATCCAAATGACATACATTGTACTAATTAAGTAATTTCTCATCATGCAACTCCCTCTCCCACTCCCTTCAATAAAAAAAATTATTGAGTAGCTATTATGTACCTGAAGTAGAGAATAAATATTGCAGTGCAATGGTTTCTGTCTTCCCTAAGCCTACAAATGATTGGTAATTATAAGTGGCTCCAGTGGGCCACTACTGATACCAAAGAAGCACATAACCTAATTTGGGAAGGGGAGGTATATCAGGAAATGCTCCCTTGAGATGATGATGTTGAAACTAAAATGGAAAGGACATGCAGAAGTTGACCGTGTAAATGAGGTTGTGAAGGAGGGGCTGGGAGAAGGTGGGTGGCAAAGGAAAAACATTCCAGCACAGAGAAGAATATGAACTAGGAGGGAGGACACAGAGCCTGGTTACTGATATTGAGTTAAGAGCAGCAGTGAAATGGCCTTACCCCTAGTGTTTGGGTCCATACTGGATTAAGCTCTGGGAAACCTGGTGGGTTAACTCGTGCTGCACAAAGACGGGAAATAATGCAAATGGGAGAATAGCGAGCAATGTTGGACAAGCTGTGGCAGGCGTGCATTCAGGACTGTGAGGGTGACAACAGAGACTGGGATGCCTGCCTTTGGCTGATTGGTGGTGGGGGGGACTGTGGAATCCAGTTAATTAGTAAAGCACTTGCCTGATTCTTCCTACTCAGTCCATCAGAGATAGAGCTGAAGTCTTTGTCTGTTGATCCAGAGTAAGCCAGCATGACAGGATGAGGATCTTCTGACAGATTATTTCAGAGTGTACAGGAGATGGAGAAGGCTGAGTGACGAGAGAGGAGCAAGAACAATGTTTGAGTATCAGAGGATCTGGAAAATAGGCTGAGAGCTTCAAATGTAGATCAAGGTTAAAATCCCCGGAACCATTGGGAGGAGCCCCAGAGGCACACACGGACTCAGATTGGGCAAAAGAGGTGGGAAAGACATGTGCAAACCCAGAAGGCACTTTTTGCCGGGATATCCCCACACAGTATCCTAATGTGATACAATGTGAAATAGGAGTTACAGAAAATGAGCCTCATAACTTTTGAAACTTTGAAGCCAAGTCAACAGTCCTTTTTGTTTGGTGACAGAGACAATACAAGCATCACATACTTTCCATCAAGTTAGAAATTTAAAACAAAGCAAAGCAAAAAAGCTGTAAGGTGTTTTTGTTTTTGTTTTTTGAGACAGACTTTCACCTACTCTGTTGCTCTGTTGCCCAGGCTGGGGTGCAGTGATGTGATCTCAGCTCACTGCAACCTCCGCCTCCTGGGTTCAAGTGATTCTCCCGCCTCAGCTTCCTGAGTAGCTGGGATTACAGACACCCGCCACCACACCAAGCTCTTTTTTGTATTTTCAGTAGAGACAGGGTTTCACCATGTTGGCCAGGCTGGTCTCAAACTCCTGACCTCAGGTGATCCGCCCACCTCAGCCTCCCAAAGTGCTGGGATTATAGGCGTGAGCCACCACACCTGGCCTGTAAGGTCTTTGTAATGGAGAAAATGACAGACAGACATCAGTATGTGCTCGATTGTTTCATAATTTTGTTCTGCTACCCAGCTTCCAGTGGGAGGAAAGCTTTAGTTCATTCTCCCTAATTGTAAAGGGAATCTCCCTCTAGCTGCAAAACAAGAATTCCTAAGGCCCTTTGCTGGTCCCAGCTCTGGGTTTTCTGAGTCTGTGAAAATGCCATGAACATCACATTGGTCCCTCCTCTCTCCCTGTGTCTATCTTGGGTATTTCTCAGGATTAAACATGAAATGGATGCTCAAGAGAGAGCATTAATCCGTTTTTACCACTCTGCTGTTTGAATCTTCAAGTAGAAGATAAATTCTAGTTCCCTATATCTGATATTATTTTGTATAATTTGTATAATTACCTCTTTATTATATCATGGTGTGAAATACTGAGTAGCGGCTGACCATCAGGGAATTTGTGAAATGTTGCAAATTGCTGACCCATCCTTGACAGAAAGCAACGATCATAGTAAAGGGAGGCATAGTAAAGGCCAGGCATTGTGGCTCACGCCTACAGTCCCAGCACTTTGGGAGGTCGAGGTGGAAGGATCACTTGAGGCTGGGAGTTCGAGACTATCTTGGGAACATAGGGAGATTCCCATCTCTACCAAAAGAAAAAAAAATTTTTTTTTAAATTAGCTAGCTACTTTGGAGGCTGTCTGAGGTGGGAGGATGGCTGGAGCCCAGGAGTTTAAAGCTGCAGTGAGCTGTGGTAGGCCATTGCACTCCAACACTCCACCCTGGGCCACAAAGCAAGACCCTGCCTAAGAGAGAGACAGACACACGCACACACACACAGACACAGATTGTATGAGGTAGTGGTTAAAGGTATGGAATCTACTTGGGTTGGAGTCTTCGCTCTGACACCAGCTTCTGATCCTCCACCAGTTACTTAACCTCACTGAGTCCCCTTTGTGAAATGGCATCATCCCAGTAACTGCTTCCAAGGATTGTCCTGAGGATTAAATGGGTTAATATTTGCAAAGTGCTTAGAATGGTGCCTGACACATGGTAAGCCCCTCACAAGTGTCAAGTAAATTAAATAAAGCAATTATTTGAAACTGCTTATCCCCAGAATGTTTACATACAGAAAACGTTAGAGTCTTTCTGCACAGAGTCCAGTAACACTGCAACAGTGTATCCGAAAGCATTTTTCAAGTGCAAACTGAAGAAATATCCAAATTGTTACTGGCTTTTATCCTGATTTCTCTTAGTCTAGAGTAGTGCATTTTAAAGTCTAGCTTGCATCAGAATCTCCTGGAGGGCTTGGTAGAACACAAATTTCCAGGCCTCACTCTTCTACTCTTACAGTTTCTAACTCTGACTCAGTAGGTCTGGGATGGGACCTGAGAATTTATATATCTAGTAAGTTCCCTGGTGATACTGATGCTGCTGGTTCAGAGACCACACTTTGAACCACTGGTTTAGAGAGAGTTGATTCAGGTTTCAACTTGTGGATGCATGCATTTACACAGATACTGAGGACGGGAACTCCCATTCATTGAGTACCTGCGATGGTCCCAGTACAGTGGCAGGTGTTTCACATTAATTGTCTTCTAAAATTCTGACACCTTTCTAATGACATAGTTGATTGTATCTATTTTATAGGTGATTAAGATTGAGAGAGAAAATACGCTACCTGAAACCAGAAAGTAGCATTCCAGTCCAGGGACATCTGACTCAAAAGTCCTGTTACTACTTCATTATTCTATGTTAGGTCAAAGAAGGATCAATTAATTGTCACCATTGATGATTACCTAGTCCACAGTAGTCTGGAACTGCCTGGACAAATTAGCCAGCTGTGGACGCAATTTAGTAATTTTGGCGTGAAAGACAGGAAAGCCCGTGTTTCATTAGCTATTGCTGTACGATAGCACACCAGAATTTATTTTTTTTTTAACTTTTTTTTTGAAACAGAGTCTCTCTCTGTCACACAGGCTCCAGTGCAGAGATGTGATCATGGCATACTGCACCCTCGACCTCCCAGGCTCGGACGCTCTTCCCATCTCAACCTTCTGAGTAGCAGCTAATTAAAATATATATATATATATTTGTAGAGATGAGGTCTCCCTATGTTGCCCACGCTGCTATTGAACTCCTGACCTCAAGTGATCCTCCCACTTCAGCCTCTCAAAGTGCTGGGATTACAAGTGTGAGCCGTGGCCAACCACGCCACAACTTAAGAAAACAATGTAGTATTCTCATGATTCTGCTGGTCTTGCCTGAGCTGACTCATGTGGCAGGAGTCAAGGGCTACAACAGGCTAGGACTGGCTGATGCAGGGTGGCCTCACTTGCGTGGGTGGGGCCTCAGCTGGGA
>NC_045447.1:90826820-90858009 GCF_002776525.5 Piliocolobus tephrosceles | reverse complement strand
AGGGTGGCCTCACTTGCGTGGGTGGGGCCTCAGCTGGGAAGGCTGGAGCAAATGGCTGCGCAGCTAGGCCTCTCTCCCCTGTGTTCTCTCATCCCGGGCTGCTTATATGAGAACAGAAACCTTCGAAGATATCAGAAGTGAGAACTTGGGGGCTGAGACTCAGAAGTCCCACAAGATCACGCCACATTCTGTCTGTCAAAGGAAGTCATGGGGCCACTCAGACAAAGAGTGAGGAAGGAGACCCCTGCTCCAGATGAGAGAAGCTGGAAATAATCTGTGGTCATTTAAAGTTCATTAGAACCCCCAAACAGTACTGTGTCTTTGATACCTAGCTTCTCATGTATTTGTAACTTGTTCACAGTTTTAGTTGTCTTGGATTTTATTCAGGTAAAGACCGTCTTGTAATATGTTCTTAAGCCTGTTAGAAGAGTCACATTATCAGTGAGCACTGGGAAATGACAGTGATGAAATCAAGTTCTAATCTAACTGATAAATCTTGACTTCTGAGACAGGACCAGGGCTCTAGGGATTTAATATTCTCTTTGCAGGTTTAAAGATCCACAGCAGTGTAGAAGGTTTTAATGAACTACTTTTTTTTTTTTTTCATTTTGCTTTTGTTTTTCTGAGACAGAGTCTTGCTCTGTCACCCAGGCTGGAGTGCAGTGGTGTGATCAAAGCTCACTGCAGCCTTGAACTCCTGGGCTCAAGTGATCCTCCCACCTCATCCTGCTGAGTAGCTGGGACTACAAGCATGTGCCACCATGCCCAGCTTTTATTTTTATTTTTATTTTTTGTAGAGAGGAAGTTCAAGACCATCCTGGGCAACATAGCGAGACTCTCTATGTTGCTCAGGATGTCTTGAACTCCTAGTCTTAAGTGATCCTCATGCCTCAGCCTCCCAAAGTGAACCGCTGCACCCAACCTCTGAACTACTTTTAAAATGTTCATAATGATTTGCTTTGGATTTGCAAGAATTCACAGTAATAGGAAATTACAAAGAGTAAAAATACACTTGGAGATCAGGTTAGAAATGTTTGTTCAAAACTCTGGAATAGGAAACTGGGTAAATTCATATTTAATATGGTATAATAGAGTTGGAAAAATGTTATAATGCTGCACATCTCGAGGTAATATATTTTTAACAAGATAGTATCCATCTGGGTACCAGCAGGAATAAATGGCCCATCTAATTAAGACAATTTGAGGAAGGTCTAATAAGGTGAACCATTTTATTTATTTATTTATTATTTATTTATTTTTGAGATGGAGTCTTGCTCTGTTGTCCAGGCTGGAGTGCAGTGGCATAATCTCAGCTCACTGCAATCTCTGCTTCCCGGGTTCAAGCAATTCTCCTGCCTCAGCCTCCCAAGTAGCTGGGATTACAGGGGCACACCACCACGCCTGGCTAATTTTTTTATTTTTCGTAGAGACAGGGTTTCGCCATGTTGGCCAGGCTGGTCTCGAACTCCTGACCTCAGGTGATCTGCCCACCGTGGCCTCCCAAAGGGCTGGAATTACAAGCGTGAGCCACCGTGCCCGGCCCGTTTTATTAAATCAAGGCAGCATGAGGAAGACTGCAAGGAATGTGGTAGCATCCCAGAAGTTACCACCTTAAGCCTGAAAGGAAAAGTAAGAGAGAAGTTTTCAAAAACTTGGAGGAAATTGTCAAAAAGAAAGGATCACTTCTAGAGAGGCTTTTGGTCAAGGAATGGCCAAGTTCATGCTGACGCTAAACAAAAGGAAATGTAGGAGCAAACACACTGCCCTCACTCTCATTCTCCTTCCCAGCACCCACTGGGACTTTCTGTTGGCTGAAACTAACAGGAAGTCAGCGGCCAGAAGAGACTCCCTCACTCTCATTCTCCTTCCCAGCACCCACTGGAACTTTCTGTTGGCTGCAACTAACAGGAAGTCAGCGGCCAGAAGAGACTCAATGCTGTCCGTAAAGTCGCTGTGCTGTTGCAGAGAACAGGGTGGAGGAAGGTAAAGCCTGGCTCTGGAGGGCACATGGAAGACACCTTGCAGAAAAACATTCTGTTAGAAGGTTATGTTGAAGCACCAAGACAATATATCACTCTTCCCAAAGTGATATGGGACCGTGACACATTTTGAAAGAAGTAGACGAAATGTCAGTACACTGCTTTTAAACCTCTCACCCTCTTAGAGGGAATGAAAGGACTGGGATTTGGAAATAGAAAACAGAAGAAATTTTGAAACACAGGGGTTCCCTGTGAGGAAGTGGGGGGCATCAATCCCTTAACCCAAGCCTGGGCAATAGTTTGGAAGGCCCGCCAAAGAGAGGCCTGTGTGCCCCGTGCAGTTTGGGGGACACAGTGGGCATGTGCCTCGCTTGTGGAAATCTTAAGTGAAAAAAATGTGCTGACTAGCTGGCTTCACAGTGGGATGTAGAATAGGTGGCTGCCCTGAGCAGCCTGCACCCTGGAAAAATTGTCAAAGTAGTAGACAGGCTGATCTGGGCCATGTGTGAGAAAGGCCGTGTGCATTTTTCTTAGATCTCATCCAAGAGGCCTGACTTAGAGTGAACACAATGCAGATCTCAGCAGAGAGAAGTGAGAGGCAGAACCAGCTTCCCAAGGGCTGGGAAATGAGGAATAGAAATGCATTCCAGTTGTCTAGGGCCCCAGGGGAGATGGAAGATAGGAGCTCCGACAGATCCACAGGTGACCCACGAGACAAAGTGTCAGTGTAAACACCTGTGAAGAACAGACAGTCTAATTTACAGACTCCAGAAAGTAACAGCAAAGTGCTAAGTTTTCTACTCTTCTTACCTCATCTTGCTTCCTTGTGCAGCAACCCAGGTGGGTAAGGAATCTACAACTAGAAAGATAAATGAGGGATAGAAGGAAGAGGTGGAGAAAGAATGAAAGGGAGAGAGACTGCATCCCCTTCCACCAGCAGCCAGCCTAGCTGGGGCACGGGAGAGGCTGAACCCTCTCTGAGATTGCAGTTTTGACTATGACATGGGGTTGAACATTTTGATTGCGAAATTGAGGCTCTATATTGTGAATTGAAATGCCTGGGGAGTTATGTTAATTAAGAGTATCTAGAAAAAATCATGGGGATTGCTTGAGTTTTTACCTAGGATCAGGGCAAGAATTAGCCCCAGGCACAACCCTGCAATTGTGCCTTATAAGTACTGCTTGTTCTGCTTATCTGTGTATACCCTATAGAGAAAAATAGGTTACTGCTTCCTCCAAGATAAGGATGGTGGTCTTTGTCCCTTTTTGCATTCTACACATTCTTCCGTGCCAGGTATTTGCTTCTTTGTAAATGCTTCTGTTAGAAAGTTTAGTTGAAGCACCAAGACAATGTATCACCCTTCCCAAAGTGACCTGTGAGACCATAATATCACAACATTTTCAAAGAAGTGGATGAAATCTCATGATGCTGCTTTTACCTCTCTCACCATCTTAGACGGAATTCCTCCTTGAAAACCTGCTTGATTTTGACTATCTGAGGCTGTCAGATGTTAGATGGAGAGTCATTGAGGGAAAGAGCCAACAGTGTGGTTTTGCTTATGTTCCTATCACCTACGGATATCGGGTATCTCTGGAACTGAAACATTTTGGTTGTGTGAACCAAAATCAAGTGATTTAACGGAAAATCACTGGATAGGAAAGTGTGTCAATGTCAGCGTGAATATTAAAAACCAATATGTCCAGGGCCAAGTTTTGTGGCATTATTTTAAGCACGTTATACAAAGGGGAAAAAACAACCTTTACTCTTTGAAACAGCAAGAACATACTCTTAGAACTTTCCAATTATTAGTACTTTTTTTTTTTTTTTTTTTTTTTTGTAGACAAATTTAAAGTATGTGAAGCTTTCTCTCTGGTATTTAATTGAGATTAATTTGTAAGTTCGAACTTTTGGTACTCATCCATTGTTTGATTTTAGTTTTGGATATTTGCAAACTTTCTCCCATTTTATATTCATGTATGTGTCAGGCACCAAGATGGTACAAGAATTTGTTTTTGTTGCTAAAGAAGCAAGTAAACATGTTAACATTTAATCTTCCAGTAATGGAATTGGAAACAAAAATCTCAGCAACTTACAATGCTGTTCAGAGATATTTTTCCGCTGCCTGTTGTGAGAAGTTAGGGTATGTAAAATAAATGATGTATGGAGCTGTAGGAATGCGACTTTTCCAGACTACCTTATGTCTAAGGAACATTAAACATAGGGTTCTCGTTTAGCAAATAAATAACCATTCATTTCAATGGCTGCATAGTCTGGACTTTCGTGCATATTTTTGCAAAGATAAGGAGAGGCCATTAGGGATTTAATATAAAATAAATCGCCAAGGGGTCTTCTTGTAGTCCTAGTCTTTCTGCCACATGGTGTGTTACTAATGTGCATAAATGGGCTTAAATGAATTTGTTATCTGTATTACATTTGCAGTATGTATATATTTATATATTATTTTTTAATTGTGTTTAAAAATAAAACATTAAATACATCATTTTGGAGAGTTGAGAACGTAAAATACGTAAATCAATCAGCTTCAATTAGTATTAAAAATGTCAGTATATTAGATTTGCCTGTGGGTGTATTTACCCCACAGAGTTTAATATATTTTAGTTTTGTCCTCTACAAGGTAGCCATATGGTTAATTTGTCACCTTATAAGAATACATTGCTACAATCCAAGCTCCATTAATGACATAACGCTTGTGTGTCATTGAAAGAGTCCGTATCTTAGTTGTTTTATTGATGCCCTAGGTCAGATTCTGAACATTGTCTGTACGCAGCACTGATGACTTTGACTAACCAAGGAGCTTTGCTGCTTTACTTCCTTCTCAAGTTACTCTTACCACATTTACTGTTATAGAAAATGGCAGAGAATGCTCTGTATTGTATGAAATGATTTAATAATACTTATTACTATATCTGCAAGGTAGTCGCCATCAGAATTTACCTTTAGACATTTTTTAACAATAAATGAAAATTAATAAATTATAACTTGGTAAGATTTAAGAGATAGGTATGTTCTTTTTTAGATTAGATTCCAGAATGATTCCAAATGGTTTTGGTAATATATTTGAAATATATTTGCTCATTTCAAAAAAAAAGGCATAGTAGAAATAGTTCTTATTAAAGAAATCATTTTTAAAAATTAGAGATGCCAATTAATTTTGTATTACTTTTCATTAATAATCTGCTAAGGGATGTTGAATTGTTGTTCTCATGCCAAATTTTCTAGATCTATTTTGCATTCCAAACATAGACTACGCTATAAATGTATTCTTCTAATATTCTTTACTGCTAATCAATTTCACTTGAGGTTATCCTTTTCAAAGAGAGAAAAAACTTTTTAAATTGCATGCAGTGAATATTTTCTTTTCAAGCAGTCCTAATGCAATACTGTCATGTGTAGAAACATCATTCAATTAAAATATTTGTTAGATAACTACTAGACCTTGGTTAATAGCTTTTACTCATATTTAGTTCTGACACAAATGAAGTCATTGTTTTATAATCAAAAACAAGGAGAGGGCAGGTGGTGAGCATGTGTGTGTAACCTTTGCATTTGACTGGTAAGGAAAACACTGCTTATTTAGACTTCTCTAAATTTGACCAATTTATCATTTGGGGGTTGTTATTCTCATTTTTATCACTGCTTTACTGAAGATGTTTATGGAGCATGGGCTTTAACAGCAGGAGGTGTTTTTTGAAAAATGTTAAGTATAAAATATATCTTATAATTTATTCAGATGTTATTCAGCGTTTGTTTCCACTCTACGACAGCATATGCACACAATTCAACATTTACATGTAATCTTACGTAGATGAAAATTGCCCTTGCTTCTCTATCCATCCAGGTGAACAGAGGCATGAGGCTTGCTGCAGAGGTGAGTTCTATATCCAGAGGAGTAGGGTGCAATGTCTTCGTTTTCTAAAGGAAATGACAAAATCAAAAAATCCAAAAGTTATTTCACCTCACAGAGGTTAGCAATCCATTGTCAAAACACAAAACAGCACTTTGGGCTGACAATTAAAGGTGAACAAGAAAAGTTGGGAAATTAATCTGGATCTTTTAAATTTCAGTTATTGCCCATAAAAAGTTAAAAAACCTCATTTACATTTTGCTTTGCTGTTTCCAAATAAATTCTCCATCATGTCTCTAATAGAAAGCGAGAGGGCTGAGATTTTCATCCGGGGTCTTTGGTCTCTTGGCCACTGCTGCTGCCCATTCCAGATGGGTATTTGCCACCTAGGGGACATTTTTAGAAAACAGGCATTTCAGCAGTGGGTCTCATAGCCTCTTTTCCTATCACCTATGGATAGGTGGTCTAAATCTCTTTTGTGGTCACTAAACTCTTTCTAATAAAAAATATTTTGTTCCTGTCATATTTGAGTGTCAATAAACTATAAACCATACCAAACAAGTCAGTATTAACTGCGACACAATTGCTACTAAACAAAACAGAGTTTTATGGTATCTATAAAGATATCTACAGTGATCACACAGTTCTTTTGTTTGCCTTCTTGTTGGAGCAGAAATGTTATTGCCCTGACCACCCTGGCTTAATATACTCATGGATCAAAGTTCTTTCATGTTCTGATAACCACATGCTCTTTCTCTGGACCCAACATGATGTAACAGGGCACCTCTTATGTTTAACTTAGGACAAATGATCCTGCCTCTTTCCTCCACCATGCACACATTCTGAACCTCATATTCTTCCTTGTTCAATATTAAATTAAGGCTCTGTCGTAATAATGTGCATGCGCAATGTGGCAAAAATAAATTTTACGTATTGATCAAGATTTGGCATTGCTATGGATTGCTCACGGTACATTCATTGGAAAATCACTGATTTTTTTTTTTTTTTTTTTTTGAGACGGAGTCTCGTTCTTGTTGCCCAGGCTGGAGTGCAGTGGTGCCATCTCGGCTCACTGCAACCTCCACCTCCTGCATTCAGGCAATTCTCCTGCCTCAGCCTCTGGAGTAGCTGGGATTATAGGCATGTACCACCATGCCCGACTAATTTTTGTATTTTTAGTAGAGACGGGATTTCATCATGTTGACCAGGCTGGTCTTGAACTCCTGACCTCAGGTGATTCACCCACCTCGGCCTCCTGAAGTGCTGGGATTACAGGTGTGAGCCACCGTGTTTGGCTGAAAATCACTGATCTTAAATTTTGATTGCATTGTCCCACATAAGAAGCCTGCCATGGTGACCTGGACTGGCTTAAGTGTAATTCTCCAAAAAGATCTTTTCCAAAGTTAGCAGTAGGCAGGGCCGTAACGTAGATAGCTTTTCCTCAAAGCCTCCTCTCCTGATCTTGGTCATTGGCATCTTACTATTTCCAGGATGCAGAGGAGTCATGGGAAGTCAAATCCAAAAAGAGATTCTGCACCAACTCACACCATTTAGTATAAGACCCTTCTCCTCCTAGATCTGCAGCCTGGTTGTGTGCTTAAGGACTCTCTACTAATAGAGAAGATGGGGAGGCTTGTGGTTTGCATGGCCCTTTAAGGTGCTCTGGTGTAGGCCTCTGAGAATATACCACTGCTTAATTTGGAGCATTTTTTTTTTCCATGGCAATCACTTAAAAAATGGCTTTAGAAATACTTGATTGTGCCAGGCGCGGTGGCTCAAGCCTGTAATCCCAGCACTTTGGGAGGCCGAGACGGGCGGATCACGAGGTCAGGAGATCGAGACCATCCTGGCTAACACGGTGAAACCCCGTCTCTACTAAAAAAATACAAAAATCTAGCCGGGCGAGGTGGCAGGCGCCTGTAGTCCCAGCTTCTCGGGAGGCTGAGGCAGGAGAATGGCGTAAACCCGGGAGGCGGAGCTTGTAGTGAGCTGAGATCCGGCCACTGCACTCCCGCCCGGGCGACAGAGCCAGACTCCGTCTCAAAAAAAAAAAAAAAAAGAAATACTTGATTGTTCATCCGTGTTCATAGCAGCGCTATTCACAATAGCCAAGGAAGCAACTCAAGTCTCTATTAACAGATGAACAGTTAAACAAATGTTGTATAAACATACCATGGGAGAGTATTGAGCCTTAAATAGGAAGGAAATTCTGACACGCGCTAGAACATGGATGAACCTTGAGGACATGAGGCTAAGTGAAGTAAGACAGACACAAAAAGGCAAATACTGTATGATTTCACTTACTGAGGTACCTAAATTAGTCAAATTCGTAAAGACAGAAACTAGTATGGTAGTTGACAGGTGCTGGGTGGAGAAAGAAATGGGGAGATGTTGTTTAATGGATACTGAGTTTCATTTTACAAGATGAAAACATTCTAAACACTGGCGGCCCAGCAATGTGAATATATTTAATATTTCTGAACTATATACCTACAAATGGTTAAGATGGTAAATTTTATGTTTTATGTTTTTTTATCTACCATTAAGAATAAGAAATTTTTAAAATAGAGTTGTTATATTGAAGCTCATGAAATTCAGTTCCATGTTGCTTTAATCATGGGAGAGGGGAGAAAAGGAATTTCCTTCTGAAAGTGCTTCTCATGCTACGTGTTTATCATATGGGTGAAATCTGTAAAAACAAACAGGGCAAGATTTGAACTGAAAAAGTGAACTCCAATAAAAAGCGCAGCTAAAGACTGTCTGCTCTTAGGAAGGAGGAGGGTGGTTGCCAGGCAACACCCATTCCAACTCCCCTTCAGACCCTGCCTGTATGTTTATGAATATATCAGGACTTTTATTTAAAACACCGGATGGATACATCACCTCTTTCCCCTGTCTACCATTCCAGAAACATAGCACCAGAACTATTGCTGCTTTTTAGTTGGCAATGGCTAGGCCCCTTGTGATCCTGTGTACTTGGTTGCGGGGGCAGGAAGGGGGGCGGGGTTCAAGGTCTATGAAAAAGACAAGTTAAAAAACTGTTGACATTTGCAAAGAAAACCACATTTCACCTATATAAACCATAAGGTAGAACTATTAAACAAAGGAAGAAGACAGTTTGGTGAATGTAACTTCTAAATTTTCAGACTTTTGGGAAACAATTTTTAAAACAATAACTATTATAGTTTTTTTTCTCTTGAATAACAATAAATTGTATATAATTATATTCTCTGGTGAAATATGTACATGTTACCAAGAAAAGAAAACCAACCAACAAAAAAACAAAACAAAACAAAGCAAAAACAGCTGAACTCACCCTTGACTATCACCTCAATTTCAAACCAGAAGTAATTGCCAGTTTGGTATATCCCTTTTCAGTTCTTTTTCTGTGCATTTTCATATATTTATACCTATGGAAATGTATTTTTTTCAATTATATAGAATGTAAAAGAGAAACTATAACTAATGAAATATATTCTTTCTGGCCTGATAATTCCTATTGCTATTTTTAAACTAAAAATAATACATATATAAAGTTAGAAAATTTTAACAGTACACAGTGATCAAAATGTAAAGTAAACCCTTTTTTCTCCCCAATTCCTC
The DNA here is from genome assembly GCF_002776525.5 of Piliocolobus tephrosceles. Taxonomy (NCBI): domain Eukaryota; kingdom Metazoa; phylum Chordata; class Mammalia; order Primates; family Cercopithecidae; genus Piliocolobus; species Piliocolobus tephrosceles. The sequence goes on along the minus strand of NC_045447.1, from coordinate 90,848,561 downwards.
TCCCAATAGTAACACTGTTAAATGCTTGTGTGTGTGTGTGTATATGTGTGAGTGTGTGATTTCATTTTGGAAACAATCTCAGTAAATGGGTGTATTGGTCAGGGTTCTTCAGAGAGACAGACCCAACAGTGTGTACATTAATTTTGAGCTGAAAGCTGGCAGGATCAAGATCCAGGAAGAACGAATGTTTCAGTTTGCGTCCTAAGGCCGGAAAAGACTGACTTTCTGCAGGAGGAGCTCCCTCTTCCTCAGTCTTCTTGTTCTGTTTGGGTCTTCAGTTGATTGGATAGGACCCGCCCACACTGGGGAGAGTGGTCGGCTTTACTCGGTCTTCTGATTCCAATGTTAATCTCATCCAGAAACACCATCAGAGACATACCTAGAATGTAATGTTTGGCCAAATGTCCGGACCTCACATGTGGCAGTCAACTTGACACATACAAAATTAACTATCACAATTAGGAAATGCAAAAATGCCAGCCGTAAGGAGGCATTCTTTCAGTCTACCCATTTTATAGTAAAACAGGTTGCGCGAGTAGCATAAAGTGCATGCCAGACACTTGTGACACCAATCAGGAGAAGAAGTGGTGGGGGGCGGGGGCCATGCCAAAATGAGGATCTTGATGATTCAAGTTCTTTTACAGAATCCTCTCAGATTTCTGCTTTCTCATCATGCATGTTTCTTTGCCTGTCCTTACTGAAGCATGAGTGTCTCAGGAGGAGAAGCATGTGTGCTTCTCCTGTGCACAGGGGTAATGATCATAGGAGGCTTTATTTTATCAGCGCTTGTCATTTAATGATATTGTCATTGAACCAGTCGGTTGCATGGCCCCTTCTACAGTTCCTCTTCTTGCTTATTTAAAAAATTCCTTTGGAGCTAGCAAGATTTGGATCTCAGGTTGCTATTAGAAGAGTGCTGTGCATTCTTAATCAATTCACCTGGCAACATTTTATGAGTGATCATATATCTTTTGTAAAGAAAAGCATTTTGTTTGCCCAAATTATACACAAACCTGATTTAAACATTAAAGCCTGGGTTAGACTTTGAAATGAGGCACCTGTGAAGTGAGTGATTGGAACAGTCAATCAGTTCCCTTGATTTATCAGATTCTGCAGTTGTTTTGCGGTAGTCTTATAGTCCCAATATCTACCTGTTTGAGTCTTGTTCTCTCAGAAATTTTCTCAATATGAAAAGTCAATGTCCTGGCCATTTGTTTAAAAAGTTATATGCGATTTTTATGTGCACCTGGGGCTTTGAATTAATGGGATGTTCTAACCACCAGGTATAGAAGGTGGACTACATGATTCATTAGACTCATGTACAAGAACCCATAAGGCAGAGATAACATGGTCACATCACTTTGGGGAGAACGTGCTCCTGTAGGGGCTTTAGTAACTCAAAATCAGGTTGAATCACAAACCAAGACAAGTTGAATTGTGAACTGTCTCTGAGCTGGGGCTGTTTCAAGATCCAACAGGGTCTGCTAAGATGGGATTCACACAATGACATTGGAGGAATCAGAAATAAGACCCCTCTCAAAGGCAGGGGTCTGGGTGTAGTGCCTGACTCCTCTCAATGTTTGTCTGGATCTCCAGTTTGGTGACCATAGTTATGGTGCTTTGACTGTGATGTCTTCGAAGCCCAGTGTTACTCATAGTAGCATTATGTAGAAGAAGGCAGAGCTGCTCTTTGGACACATGTGTGCCCGAGATACTGATAGAGTACGATACTGAGAGACCTAGCTAGAGTAATAGTTCATTCTTATTCATTCTGGAGATTGGCCAAAGCTTCCTCTCAGCATCCGACAGCTGGAACCCAGTCACCCCGGCCAGCGTCGTTCAATTAGGCCCCCATTCCCAGGTAAGGCCTGTCTGTTGTCTCAGCTCTGACCATATGTTAGAGCAGCGGGAGTCCAGTAACTTCTCCTGCCTTCCTTCGTGGCAGGCAGAAGAGCATCGGAGGGTAGGTCTAGATCAACAGACTGATAATTCGAGTAATAATAATCATAATAATTGGTAGTACATATCAAATTCTGAGTATGTTCTTGACACTTTGCTTAAAACTTAACGTGATTTGTCCTATTTAATTCTTGGGGCCATTCCGTGAGGTAGTTACTTGGTATTTGCATTCCCATTATACATATATAGCAGATGACTGAGGCCTGGAGAAGGTATGCAACTTTGCTCGAGGTCGGACAGCTACTAAGTGGTGGAGAAACTAAGCTTTCTTTCCAGGCATTCCCCTTCCAGGTGCTGCACTCTTTCTTTCCCTTTCTTTCTCTCCCTTCCTTTCTTTCCCTTTCTTTCTCTCCCTTCCTTCCTTCCTTCCTTCCTTCCTTCCTTCCTTCCTTCCTTCCTTCCTTCCTTCCTTCCTTCCTTTCTTTCTTTCTTTCTTTCTTTCTTTCTTTTTCTTTCTTTCTTTCTTTCTTTCTCTCTCTCTCTCTCTCTCTTTCTTTCTTTCTTTCTTTTTCTTCTCGACAGAGTCTCGCTCAGTCGCTAGGCTGGAGTGCAGTGGTGCGATCTGGGCTCACTGCAATCTCCTCCACCTCCCAGATTCAAGCGATTCTCTTGCCTCAGCCTCCCGAGTAGCTGAGACTACAGGTGCTCACTACCATGCCCGGCTAATTTTTGTATTTTTAGTAGAGACAGGGTTTCACTATGTTGGCCAGGATGACCTCAATCTCTTGACCTCATGATTCACCTGCCTCAGCCTCCCAAAGTGCTGGGATTACAGGCACGAGCCACTGTGTTCGGAGGCTGGGCTCTCTGCCACGACCTTATTGCCTCTAGACACCGCCTGAGGCTGAGCCCCAGGGCCTGAGTCTGAAATCCTGGTTCCGCCATTTGCCGTATCAGCATATTTATTTATTTTCTCTGAAGCACCGTATCTTGTTGGTGAAAAAGATACTTAAAAACCTAGTTCATAGGATTGTTTTTAAGATTTAGTGTAGGTAAAATTCTCAGTAGTTCTTGATACATATTAAGTGCTCAATAAACAGTAACTCAGCTTATTAAAGCAGGCCTTATTAAAACGATAAAAAAAAACTTGCTTGACTTCAGACAAAGCAAAGCATTGTTAAGAAACAAAGGGATATCTGTGGTTGCCCAAGCCCTTACCAGGTGAGTTCATAATGTCTTTATAGCCCATGCCTTTTTGAAAAGCAGGCCCAGGCCAGAAGAAATATCAGATTTGCTGAAATGCTATAGACCATGTTGTATGGAACAAAGAACCATGAAGTGGGAATTAAAAGGCTGGGATTCTAGACCTAGATTTGTAATGAACTAGCTGGGTGAACGTAAGATAATTGTGTAACCTCTCTGAGCCTTGTTTTTTTTTTTTTTTTCTTTTTTCTTTTTTCAAGAACAATAATGGGCAAGGTGTAGGAACAGGGCTGTAAATTAGATGTGCTATATAGACCTCTTGAATAAAAACTTCTATGATTCTAAGTCTAAGCCAGTTCAAACTGGTGATACGTAGTTGAGCAAATGATGCCCAGAGTTCCTGCTCCCTTCACAGTTATTTCTGGTCTGAATGGAACTTGGTGGAAGGTAAGAGAGTCACCCTTCTGAGCCAGCTCCAGGGTCTCTCAGTGCAGTATCTGTTGCCATAAGTGATTCTAATGAGATGGCCCCTAGATAGCCATATGGACCTTAGCTTAGCTTCATTCATTAACTTCATTCACTAACGTCGATTTCATTCTTCTTGTTAATCATTGAGGCAAATGTTCGTCAATCTTCCACCCCTTTACAGAACACATTTACAACTTTTGCTTGTAAACCTCCTCTTGGGTTAATAACGATCATGTTATCGTTCATTGTTATTTATTGTTCATTGTTTGCTATGTGCAGAATTATTTACATTATTTACTTAACTCTTTATATACATATCTCTTAGTGTTTCAAACGGTGCCCCTTTATTCTACTAATTTGCCACTTCCTCCAGTGTCAGGAGCCATAGTCAGGAAGCTCCTTCTGCACTCTGCTTTGCCTGTATATTATAATTGCAAAAGGTGTACCAAACCCCACATGGCATAACAGACTTGGATTTGGATTCCTTATACTGGCCCTTTAACTTTGGACAAATTCTTTAGCCCTAAGCATCAGTTTTGTTGCCAGTAAAATGGACTAGTAAGCCTCCAGTTTCAGGGACACCAAGGACATTAGAAAAAATGTAATTAAAATGAAGTACCTTGCTAACATATCATGAGTACTGTACTAGCATTTGCTAGATAGCTAGCGTAATATTGCCTGAATCTAGAGAATCAGAAATGTTTACATTAAAAGACCAAAATAAAAATAAAGTTGAGAAAATATTTGCTATTATTGGCAAATATTAATATCTTTATGAAGAATCTTTACAAATTAATAAGAGCATAGCTAAATCTTTCATTTAAAAAATAACAAAATACTTAAATAGCTAGTAAATCTATGAGAAAATATTTATCTTTCAGTAATGGACAAAATGTACATTAAAACCATAATATGTTAGTTTTGCTGATAGAGTTATTTATTTTTTGAATAATGCAGATGAGAGTGTTGCATCCTGATGACCCGGCCTATGTCTTTCTGCCTAGCCATGTCACCTGGGGGACATGTGGAGAAGCATCCTGCAGCCCTCCCATTCCTCTCATTCTGTCCTGACCTGCCTCAGTACCTTTATTAGTCCATTCTCACGCTGCTAATAAAGATATACCCAAGACTGGGAATTTATAAAGGAATGAAGTTTAATGGACTCACAGTTCCACATGGCTGGGAAGGCCTCACAATCATGGCAGAAGGCGAAGGAGCAAAGTCACGTCTTACATGGTGACAGACAAGAGGGCATGTGCAGGGAACTCCCCTTTATAAAATCATCAGAGACTTATTTACTATCATGAGAACGGCACAGGAAAGAGCCACCCCCATGATTCAATTATCTCCCACCAGGCCCCTCCCACCACACATGGGAATTATAGCAGCTATAATTCAAAATGAGATTCGGATGGGGATACAGCCAAACCATATCAGTGACCCACTTATACACTGCTCCTACCCTGGCCTCGCATAGGGCACAGGATACACTGATGTTGTCTACTTTCTCAGACCCTCTTTGGGAAAGTGGGTGCAGTCAGTGCTGCCTCTGCAGGCTCAAATCTGTCTGAGGTGTTCCCTTCCCTCCCTCCTTCTCCCCAGCCCCTGCCCTTTCTCAGGTCCTGCCAGAATCTCTCCCAAGGCCTCACTAGCCTCTCAGCTTTCTTCGTTTCCTTTCGGATTCTTTCGCCCTCCCTTAGTCAGGTGCTTCTGAATCTAGTCTGGGGACAGGATAGTCTGGCTCTTTATTCTTCCAAATCCATTGTATTCCTTGAGTCCTTTCTCTGCTATGTAATTGTGTCACCTCAGCCATGAGCAGTAGATGCCCTGTGGTCTAGCTTTGATGAAATAAAACTCAGGATGTCAGTATTATTGGTACAGTCGTATTAACTATAGTCACCATTCTGTGCATTAGGTCCACAGAGCTTACTCATCTCATAGCTGAAAATTTGTGCCCTTTGACCAACATCTCTCCATTAACTGCAACCCCTCAACCTCTGGCAGTCACTGTTCTGCTCTCTGCTATTATGAGTTTGACTTTTTAGATTTCACATATAAGTGAGATCACGCAGTATTTATCTAAAAGAATCATGTTTTAAACTTGAATTCCAAATAGTAGTAAAATGTGCTGTTCTTGACTTCAAAAAGTTTGGTCATTAACTATCTTCCATTGTCTTTGAAAGCCTCATTGGATTTCTAATCATGTTGTTTCTTGAGTGCTTATTGAATATGATGACACTCCAAATAAACTGAATGGAATTAATTCAAGAATAAAACATCATTTCTCGTTGTGTATCTCAATCTGATATTTGCCAGATGGGAAACCCAGCATCATTCTCACAGCAGGTCTCATTTATGGCAAACACACATCCACATCCAGTGAATATGAGAAAGCACAACCTTTCTCCTTCTTATTTTTATAAGATCTATTGTGGACTTTTTTTTTCCTTTGCTTTTCCTGCACTGATCCTAATTTAATTAAATGCAGCTTTCCTGGGAGTCAGGGTGGGAAGTGGGTTGCCGCTGGTGGGTACAAAACGAATGGCAACTACATCATAATAATAGTACCTAGAGAGAGGGAGAGTAGCAGTTTTATCATGGCCTCCTTCTTAGATTTGAGAATACAGATGTCAGAGGTGACTGATAATATATTCTGATGTTTTACTGGCATGAAAATTCCCCATTAACTAGTTAACTAAAGGTCATTGTGGCTAGAAGTGCTGTAGTTTTCTATAATTGATATATCACTAAATAATCTATCGATTAATTCATTATTGCAACAAACTGAGCCCTGTGCTAGGCATGGGAATTGTTGGGACACTAAGACATGGCCTCGTTCTTCAAGTTGCTCTCAGAAGGTAGCCTAGCTTTTAGAAAACCGCCTTCTAGTAAACCTGCATACTTACTTGGAGTATGAACAAAGTCAGCCTGGAGGATTAAGAGGAAGCTTCATGGAGAAAAAGAGGGTTCCAACCCTTGGAACAAGGACTCCTTCTCAGTTCCTGCATTTTATTGGCCCATCTGGAAATTCATGTTGCAACTTCCCAAGGCTTAATTAACTTAGATGTGGCCCCATCCCTACTATCTTTGCTTTTTGACCCTTGTTCATGATAAAGAGGGGTTGCACATTTATCTGAGGATCTTGTTGCATCATCCTTAGAACCAGGACCATGAGCTCCTCTAAGAAGAATCCCTTGCCCAGCCCCTCCATATCTGATGCATCATTAGGGACCACCAAAATGTTAATGAAGATTCGTACACAATCATTCCTGGTTGTCAATCACCCAGGACTTTCAGGATGTGAGAGGAGAGAGGAGAGGCCCAGGCAGGAGAATGTTAATCAATGGTGAAGCAGAAAACTCTCCTCGCTGACCGTAGCCCGGTCTCCCAGCCGTGAGCGTGTGGGGAAATGTTGTGGGGATGCTTGGTGGTATCTAATTGAAGAGTTCCTGCCTTGCTCCTTGGTCAACTCCTAATGGAGGGCCTTCTAGGGAAGCTGCATGTGCCAGTACTCGTTTCTGTTTTGAATATTGCTGCTGATCCACCTAGTGCTATTTGCAAAGGAGAGGCCTCCACATTGGAGCCCCCTAGAGTAACAGCTTTTATTTAGAAAGAAGATATGATTCCCAGATGCAGTGAGAAGACCACTGGATGAGAGATTTAAAGTCTGGGAGTCGAGTCCTGGCTCCACGGTCTACTAGTGCCATAAACTTCAGCAAGTCAAAACCTCTTCAAGCCCCATTTCTTCTTTTGTAAAATAGGAATAATAGTGATTGCTATGGTTACATCAAGAGTCATGATGTTTGAAAGGTCAGTGGATATGAAGCCCATCGTAACAGGTAAAATACTACCAAAGCAGGAGGAATTATCTGGAAGGTGAAGTTTCTTGATTTTTATATTGGCTCAAGATGGCAATATAAATACTTGGAGGGGCTTGTCTTGAAGCTGTGCATGCAAAGTACTTTTCACAAAAATGTAAAAATATTTATTGTCCATCTGAAAATATGGGGGTGGAGGCTGAAGAAAATTATGAGGAAATACCTTAAGCTCCTACTAGGCCCTCCCTTGAGTCTTCCCTAGTAGAGAAGGATCCTTGAGAGTTTGTATGATACTTGCTCTTCCTAACAAGGTACAGCCAGGATAAAGCTACCTTAACTCCATCTTGAAGCTTATATACATACCCTTTCCTGAGATTCACATTAATAAAACAGAGACACAGATTGGGACCTGACTCATTTAATTCCACGAACCAGACCTGTTTTGAGTGCCAACCATGTGTCAAGAATTAATTAGTTTCTCTCTACTTGCAAATATGACTCTCTTTCTCTTCTCCTTCTAAGATTTGTGATCTCTGTGATCTCCAATCACCAGATGTGGCACCACTCAGGTTGTCTTCATTGTCAAATTGGAATAGTGATAATAATGAACAAATTTCAAATGTTTAAGTTGCGTCAAGCACTGCTTTAAGTGCTCTTTGTGCCTTTTTTCAATACATGCCCCACACTGTCGCAATCATTGTTGTCAATACCCCCATTTCACAGATGAGCAGGATTGAGCTTTTCCCCAAGGGTGCATGGCTAGTGAATAGAGACACCTTTCAATCCAGGAACTCTGGCTCCAAATGCAAGCCTGGGACCAGTGTGCTACACTGCACCTTAAGAAGTTTACAAAGAGGAAAGGAGTGGTTTGTGAGTTTAATGTCCAGTGTATATAATAACTATCAACTGAATTCACAATCATTTACTTGTGGTAACTCTAGCCATGGTAAGAGATGTTTCTTTTGACTAGAATATATCTGTTTGGTGAGTTAACATCTGATGGTTGCTTGATGGTGTTTTGACTCTCATGTCTTCAGTGAAACTAGGGAAATTATTACCTAGGAAATGCCATGCCTTTTGGAGATACAAATCTTTCGAAGAAATGGGTCCTGTGAGTTGTAAGGGTCTCATAGTCTCTTGACAAACATTAGAAAACCAGGTGAGGACACAAAGAACTTTAGTTGCTGGTGATGGCTTCAGAAGTCAGGGACTCTTGAGCAGAATCTTGAAGGATGGAGAAGCTAGGTAGAAGAAAGGGGAAAAGGCATCCTAGACAGGGGATGTTCTGAGGCCATGTGTGGGAAGGAATGCTTGGTGACTGTGGAGATATGGGAAGCTGTGGCAGCACAGACAGGGCCAGAAGCTGCGGTCACAGGAGAGGAAGTCAGGAGGAGCTGGGCTCTAAGGCCTTTGACACTGTGCGACTAGACGGGGCTTTCTCCTGTGGGCAGTGGGAGGCGGGATTGGAGGGGACTGTCTAGTGACCATGAGAGCATCATGGAGGCCATTGCCATTGACAGGCCAGGTTGAAGCTGCTGCAGGACTGGAGCAAAGGGGTGCCTTTGGCTATGGAGACAAAGGGATGAGCATGTGCAATGTGTGCAATTTTCTACCTTAAGAAAAAAATGAATTAATAAGTGGGAAAGTGAAATACTATATGTAGAAAAAGGCTAACAAACATGGCAAATGATCACTTTTAAAAAAATTTTACTTTACGTTCTGGGATGCACGTGGAGAATGTGTAGGTTTGTTACATAGGTATACATGTACCATGGTGGTTTGCTGCACCTATAAACCTGTCATCTAGGTTTTAAGTCCCACATGCATTAGGTATTTGTACTAATGCTCTCCCTCCCCCTTTTCCCCACCCTGTCACTTTTTTTAAAAGTCAGCAATACAAATAAATTGAAACTAAATCAAATAAATTGACATGATAGAGAACAAAATAATAAGTATAACAATGTAATATAGTAGTAAAAGAAAGTAATAATAATAAAGAGAATAAAAGCCACTTTGGTGATAAAAGAGTAAGAAAAGTTGTAACAAAGAATCAAAGTTGATATAGAATGCCAAGACACTGTAAGAAAAAGTAATTTAGAATGACAGATTTTGAAAAAGCTTAATTTTCAGCAAGTTTAAAAAATTGATAGGGCAGATAAAAAGTGTGAGTTCCTAATTGGAATTCTCAAGTGTAGCAAATTCTGTGGGTCTTTGTTAGAAAGGGGAGGTGCAGAGGACCCTGAAGGCAGGGAGCATCTCAGGTCTTGCTCCTGACAATCATGAAGGCCCAGGAGTGGTCCCCTCCACCCATGAGGCGTAATCAGTCATCCTTCTGGCTTCAGTAATCTTGCATGCATGTACCACAAGGAGCCACTGGGTTTCTCATTTGCATGGCTACATTGGGGACCATGCTGTTAAGTGCAATCAGCAATATAGGGAGAGGAACAAGAAGGTGAAAGAAAGAGAAGATAATGAGTTTGATTTTGAACCTTTTGAGCTTTAAATATCTAATGTTCATCAAAGGCAATATAGCCCATAGGCAGCATCTATTGGAAATTAATAAAAATAAGGGTCTAGGCATTCAGGTTAGTGGTGCGGATGGAAGAAAAGACTTGAGAGCCGTTGAAATTCTTGTGGGGAAGTCAAAAGCAACACAGCAGAGAGAGGATTGGTAAAAGATAAAAGTCGTGGAAGCAAAGGCTAGAAGCTAATATGTGTCAAGAGGAGAGCCAGAGATGGCCAGAAGCTAGTATCTGTCATAGGATAATTCAACTCATGATACTAGTTTCCTTGATTTAAGGATCTCACATATGCTGAGGTCCTTGTGTTAGGTCCTGCTGTTGGTTGTGGCTCACAGAGATGGGGACGATGACAGCTCAAAGTTCTTTGTATCCTGTTCCTTTTGACCAATGTGAGCTTAAATCTAATATTTCTTTGAATTCCTGATGTTGATATCACTTAGAGTTCTTTTATTCTCTCCCATGAGCATCAGTTAAAAGATAACATTACTTATTGGACTATCCATGAGCAAAGAGGCACAGAAGTTCAGAGACATTAGTGGAAACACCTGAACTGCCTGAATCCTCTCCAAACTGGTAAATGACTCCTAAAAGATGAGGAAATTCAAATTCTGGCTTCTGCTGAGAATTGAATATTTCCCAAACCGCCTGATGCACAGCCCCAGCTGAGACCTAATGCAAGTATTTTGCTTAAGAGAACCCACAAATGCGAGGTGCTTCTAACAATATATGTCAAGCAGTGTGTAGCTGATGGTAGGAGTTAGATTTATGCATATTGTGGTTGTCCATTTCCAGCTGCTTTTGTGAAGTCAAACTTTTTTTATGTTAACAGATCACATTATTATCACATTTACTGGAGAATAATGAGATATGGTGGTGATACATCATTGGCAGCTCATAGCACCATTTGAAAACATGCTTGTTTTTAAGTCTGAAATAATAGGTCAAAGAGAGAGAGGCACACTCTGCATGCACACACACACACACACACACACACACAAACACATAGCTCTTAACAACTGGTCTTGAGTAGCTGTAAATGCTTTATTGCCAGGAGTGAACCCTAAAGTGGCTCACAAGAGTGCCCTATTTCTTCCAATTAACTACAAGGACAAACACATCTCAAAGTTGAGATAAGTGACCAGTACGATTTGCCAAAATTCTAAAGAGCACTCACCATGAAATGGATAAAGGTTACCTTTGGGGATTTGCACTGCATGGATTCCATGAAAAGTTTGTTGGATATTGTGTGAGATAGAGAAATAAAGTGTATTGTATAGGATACTATGAGGTTCCCTGCCTTTGCCTCATACCCCAGGCTTACAAACATGCCCCATAAACATTCCCTCTGTGGATCTTGCATTTCATATGTGTATCTAAACTCTTATAGTCAAATTACACTTTTAGTATTTGCTGTCCGGTGTGATGATGAATCTTATACGTGTCCCTTCTTTGCATGAAGTAAGATAGTCAACCTCTTCAAAACCTTACATCATTCTAGATTTAAGAGACAAGGAAGAGCTTCTCAGGCAGAAGGAATAATGTATGCCTGACATGTTCAAGGAATTACAAGTTAGATTTTGTTTAGGTGCGTGGGAGGGGATGATGGTGATGACAGATAAGGCTGGAGGGATGGAGAGAGGCTGTGGCCATATAGAGCCTCAGTACAAGGCTAAGGATTTGAACTTTATACTGGAAAAAAAATCAAAGGGGAGGGATAAAGGACTCAGTCATCTTTGCACTGGAAAACAGAATATGTAATTAAAGTCCCACAGCTGCATGTAACATTGAATTCTTCCACGTTAAAAAAAAAAAAAAGTTTAATCTTGTGATATTAATGGAATGACATTTTGAGGTCTTGAGAATGGGCACAAAAGTGGGAAATGAATTTCAATATGGGAAAGACACTGAGGATGATGTTGATTAGATAATTCACTCTGCAATCATCATGCTGTGTGTTAGTAAGTATAACCCTGGAAAGGTCTTGAGACTCTTCCCAGCCTGTTCACCCATCCCCTGGGTCAGAACACTCCTTAGGAAAAGCAGTCAGCTAAATATTGGGCAGCAACATGAAGGGTCTTTGAACAAAATGAGTGTGGCTGGATATATGGAGAATGTTGGACCCAGAAGGAACCTTAGATATCAGATGTTACAACAGCTTTATTTTGAGGGTTAGAAATGTGAAGTGATTTGGTTATGAACGCACAGTTTAGGCAGCAGGGCCAGAATCCTGACCCTCTGCCCCGTGGTTATCTCCTCCCCAGCTTGGCTGCCTCATGTCATCCCAGTATTCCATTTGGTTTGTTGCATGTCTTGTGAAGCCCTCAAGATTTTCTCATCTGTTTTCCGCTCTCATTGGTAATGCTCACTTAGTGACTTCATTTCAAATCCTTAATCCCGCTCAAATAAATATCCACAACAGGATCTGTTTTCCTGCCCATCGTTTAAGGAGCGCATGAATTCATTTTCTAATGTCCTTCCCTCACAAGGGGGACCAGGCACAGGGCGAGGCTCATCGATGCCCCAAGATGGCGGCCGGGCATTTCTCCCAGAGATCTGTGAAAGTGGAGGACAAATATGGAGGGACGGAGATGAGCCGGGGTAGAAAATCCAGACTCCGTGAGGATAAATCCAAGTGAGCCACTCAGACAATACGAGGCAAGAGATAGAAAATGGGTAGTGGATTCTGGGAGGCCAGTGAGTAGGAAGGATAGAAATGAGTAGAGGAACTTAAGGCCATCAAAAATTTCTGAGTAGAAAATTGGGTGCTTTATAAAGCACTTACCTCTGTGCTTTCTTTTGTGCTTCCTGTGTGTGTGGATATTTAAAGGGGCTGGAAATGTGCAAAAACATGTCACTACTTAGACATTACATTGTCATCTTGCTGTTTCTAGTGATGTTAATTATCTCCATTTCAGCAGATGTGTGGCCTCAGATGGTAAAGTCAGCAGCCTTTTTTCTCACCTGGAAATACATAACGACCATTTGAGGTGACAAATGACAAGGTGTCACCATACCCTGAACTTGAGTTGAGAGCTATACACAATATTATAGGTTTCTGAGCATCACAAACACCCTCTCTGCTTCTTCACTGGGCACTAAATGTTAATACTTATTTCACTGGGCTGTTGGCAGGAACAAATGAAGCAATCTGCATAAAGTCACTAGTGCAGTGTCTGGCACATGCCATTCTCTTGAGCTCCCCTCTACAGATCCCACAGGTCATATGACTTCTTGGGGCACAGTGGCTCACACCTGTAATCCCAGCACTTTGGGAGGCCAAGGAGGGCGGGTCACCTGAGGTCAGGAGTTTGAGACCAGCCTGGCCAACATGGTGAAACCCCATCTCTACTAAAAATACAAAAATTAGTGTGGTGTGGTGGTGTGTGCCTGTTGTCCCAGCTACTTAGGAGGCTGAGGCAGGAGAATTGCTTGAACATGGGAGGTGGAGGTTGCAGTGAGGCATGATCGTGCCATTGCACTCCAGACTGGCGGACAGAGTGAAACTCTGATTCCAAAAAAATGAAAAAAGAAAAATCAAGAAAGGCGTAGTCAGATACAACTGATGTTAATGAAGTGTCTACTTTGCGGTTCAGTGCCTCTCTGTTTAATCACCACAATACCTACTATGTGGACTGTTGCTGGCACTTTAAAAGAAACCTAAGGAAAATGACAGGTAACATGGGAGAGGCTAGAAGAGATTCTAAAGATCGTCTAATTCATAGACACCAATCTAAGACCCAGAACATTTGCAGAGGGTACACAGCTAGGGAATAGCACGTATATGGTTAAAGGCCAGCACTTCTGGTTTCTGGTCTATTCTTCATTCTACCGTGTAACTCATCCCTGCCATTGATATGTCTGTAGTTTTTGCTGCACTGACTACTCAGAAATAGTGCTGTCGATGGTGATCCAGCCCTGTGTCACTGAGGAGACTCACAGTGGACTAGCTCTTCACTTACTGGTCTTGGCGTTGGTTGAGACACTAAGTATGTGTTGTAATTCCTTAGGGCATAAAGCAGTAGTATCCAAGAAAATACCTCCAAAGCTTTACTGCTTATAACTCCAAAATTTTATTTTTATTAAAAAAGTATTTATATGGAACTTAACACACAGCTGGTACCCTTTGAAGGATTTTACAAAAATCAACTCATTTAATTTTTAGAAGAACTCTGTAAAGGAGATGCTGTAGTTGTCTTCATGTTTCAGATAAACAAAGTGTGGCACAGAGAGAATAAGAACTTTCCCAAGTTTGCAAAAATATGAAGAGGCAGAATCTGGCCCTAGAGTTCATGGTCTTAACTACTCCACTTACTCCACCGACTTGCCTCTCAGGAATTATCAAAACTGCTGATTCTTCCTCCCCAGAAAGCACATTCTTTCATTCATTCTTTCCCTTTTTGGAAGTTGTGTCACTTTTCTTCCAAGTGGCCTATAGTCCATTTAGGCTTTCCTAATTCTTTCTTTTTTTTTTTTTTTTTTTTTTTTTCGAGCCCGAGTCTCACCCAGGCTGGAATGCAGTGGCGCTGCAAGCTCCACCTCCCGGGCTCACGCCGTTCTCCTGCCTCAGCCTCCTGAGTAGCCGGGACTACAGGCGCCGACCACCACGCCCGGCTAAGTTTTTGTATTTTTAGTAGAGACGGGGTTTCACCATGTTGGCCAGGATGGTCTCCATCTCCTGACATCGTGATCCACCCGCCTCGGCCTCCCAAAGTGCTGAGATTACAGGTGTGAGCCACCGCGCCCAGCCAGGCTTTCCCAATGCTTTCTATGTCTCTGATTATCTTGCCTATCTGTATTCTGACTCTAACATCTCCGTTCATTTTGCTGTACACTTCAGTTATAGGAAATTAGAGTCCAGTAGGATGAAAGGTGAAATACCAAGACATTCACCATTAACTCATTCACCAACACTATATGCTATGTGCTAGGTACGAGGGACGTAAGGAACTAAAAGACACACAGTTCTTATCCTCTTGGAGCTTTCAGTTTAGTCAGGAAGCGAGACATTAAACAAGTAATCATACATATAAACGTAGATTTCAAACTAATTTAAGTGCTATGAAGAAAATTATTGGATGCTGTTTTGAGAAAATCTATATAACCTAGTTTACATTAGATAAGGAGATGTGTAAGGCCTCCAGAGAAAATGATTTTTAAGTTTATAAATCAAGCATATACAGTATAGGCCAGGAAAGGACTAGGGGTAAGAGCATTCAAGGCAAAGGGAACAGCAGTGCAAAGACTCTGAAGTGGGAAATAGATCGGCACATTCAGGAAACTGAAAGAAAATTCATGAGAAATGGCATGTGTCATAGTGAGTGTAGGGGAGGGGTTGGCATGGCTGGAGAGGTGGTGGAATCAGATCCTGCAAGCCTTCCCAGGCCAGAGTGAACACTTCAGACTTTATTTTATATTCAAGGGAAGCCACTGGAAGATTATAAAAAGGATAAGGATGTGGCAAAGAATTAATGGAAAGCAGGTGACAATAGGAATAAAGAGAAGGGCTAGAGGCTGCCTTCATAGACCATGGGAGAGGTGACCACGGTTTGAAGTAGGATGGGGGCAGTCAAAATGTAGTAGAAAAAATCAAGATATATTTGTATATATGTTTAATATATATAATTTATTCAAGTTGTAACCAATAGGATGTGTTGATAGACTGGCTCTGGGGATTAGGGAGGAAAAAATGTCCTGGATTATTCTCAGGTACGTAGTATAAAAACTTGGTGGATGTCATAGACCACTTTCTGAGATGGGAAACACATGGCGTGAGGGTTGCAGGCACACTCTAGCTTGCAGCGTAGCCTGTGTGGTCCTGGGCATCTCCCGATACCATGGAGGAGCTGGCTCCTCTTTGGTTCTCAGTAGCTGTCTTTGTGGCAAACGCCTCTCCACATCTGAAAAAACAAACAAAAAAAAAAAAAAAAAAGAAAAAGAAAAAGAAAAAACCCCTCTTGCTGCTTGGTTTTAAATGAATCTTGGATACAGGTAGCCAGACTAATGGTGTCTCAACTTGTCTTCCAGTTTAGGATTTTAATTTTTGGTATTTTTCACTGCTCTCTGGAAATCTGTTCAAATCTGATGTTGAGGGAGTGCATAGCTGCTTCATTATTAGTTTACTGATAAATAAATATAGAAAATATAATTGGGTCATGTAGCTAGTGCTAACCAGTTTTTTAAAATATGTATTTCTTGGATCTTACATAGGCCTGAAAGTTTAGTTGCACTACTTTAGGAATCTTTTTTTATGCATTTGTTCAATTAAAAGCTAAAAAAGACAAATCCTTAAGAAAATGCCAGTATTTTTCCTACCTATGAAATCAAGGGTCCTTGTCTGAAGATGAATTTTACTAGTTACGAGAATCTTCCTATTTTTCTAGCGTAGTCCCTGTCATTTCCTGTAATAGACTTGTATTTTACCAGCAGCTCTCACACGATTTCTTTGTGAAAAATATTTCTCTGTATAGAAGAAAGTTTATCATTTGGAATGTTAAATGCAATTATATTGACATATGGTGATAATGGGATAAAGCATACGGGTTAAAGGTTGCAGGAACCATGGCTTGGCAATTAGCGATGTAAATGAAACATTCATTATCCATCATGCTGAGAAGTTGATGAACTGTACAGTAAATCTGAGCCCACAGTCAGGACTGAGATAAGTCATTTCAGACAATACAGTGGAGTATTTATGAGCACCAGGAACAATGTTTCAGATTTCTGTCATGAAGGTTTCTTTACCTATTTAGTTGAATAAAGACCTTATAAAGTCCAAGCCACAATGCTGTCCTTCCACAGGAATAAATATGAGATTCTAAAACTTTCTCTTAAGATGAAGCATTCTGAGAGCTAAAGTGGCTAGATGTTGACAATCACCATTTTTCATAAGTGCATCCCATAAGAAAGATGTACTGTAGATTGTTTGTCTTGAAGAAGACCAGTGATGTATTTCAAAATTTGAAATTGGCTTTGGAAGGAAACTGTAAATTTACAGATCTTTGTCCTTCCCCACAAAGAACCTTAATCTCACAGGTTGGATTATGTGGGACTCACTGCTATTTTTCAATTCTCCTTTAAATGACTAAGGAGCATTCAGATACTTCCAAAAAAAAAAATCTTAAGCTTTTCACTTTGTCCATTGCCCATTTAATTATCTTCTGCATATTTTAAAGCATTTCCTGTGAACATAAGTATTGCCCATCCAGAAAATTTGAATCTACGTTGATTTTATATTTAATGAAATCTGTTCTTCTCAAGTTCTTTATTTAATCACATAAAATAGTATCTTCAAAGGTGAAATAAAAAAAATCACTGGAGAAATGTTAAAACTTCATTTATTTAAGATAACTAGTGATACAGCTAGCAAACCCAAGAAGCTAAATGGAATGGAAATGCTCAGTGGTGCTCAGCCATTACCCAGGACCAGAGATTCCTTTGTTAACAGTTCAATTTGTTGAGGCACAAGTGAGGATAAATGGGGCCCTGACAAAACTATGAAATTGAATGATAATCATAATAACATCTGACATGTATTAAATTTGATGTTATGCCATATCTGTTCCACCAAATGTACTAATATGGGCATTGTTCTAGGCACATGAAATAAATCATCTCAATTCATCCTTCCAATAACCCAGTGAAGTAGATCATACTTTATCCCACTTTATGGATGGGGAACCTGAGGCTCAGAGGTGAGAAATGATCGTCCAATCATCCACGTTCACACAACTAGTAAACAACTGGGCTAAACTTCAGCTCCAGCTCCATGCAATTCCTCATTGAACCTCTTTGTTATTGAGCTTGCTCCAACTGATCTCCTATATATGTGGCCATCCCATCGTTTCAGTAGTGCCCCAGTTTGAAAGTCTACTTCATCAGGCATCCAGTGCCTTCCAGCGTTTAAATGTCTCCTATCAAACTGGAAACAATTAGCCTGAGAAAATCATCTATGCCAGTGAATTAATTTATTGAATGTGTTGTCCCGTATCTTTCTATGGGGGTGAAAGGCTGTATTTCTGCCATAAGAGAATGCTGGCTGTCTCTAGAAGAGCTGAGGGAAAGGTTGGATGAGGTCCACGCCCAGCTCTTACAATGGCCTGCAGTGGTCCTCCTCAGCCTTGACTCACCTAGGAAACTTGCAAGCATCAGATTCCCAAGTCTACCTCCAGAGATTCTGATTTAATCACTCTAGGCTGGGACCCAGTTCCTTAGAATAATTCTAATGTGCAGTCAAGGTTGGGAATCCCTGGATGGAAGTACGTGATTTGGTCCCCTCTAACCTCACCTACTATTTATTATCCCTCCACCTCCCACTGATATAGACATGCTGTCTTCCTTGCTTTTCCTAGAACACAACAAGCATGCTTTTGCCTCAGGGACTTTGTACCTGCTGTCCCCTCTCTGACTAGAAAACAGTTTCCCTAGATTCCTGCATAGTTAGCTCCCTGAACTTATTTCAATTCTCTGCTGAAATGTCATGTAAATGGTGGTATCTTCCCTGACCATCTTATTTAAAATAATACTTCCCTTTCCCCTAATATTCTCTATCCCCCTTATTCTGTTTGAGTTGTCTGCACTGACCCATCAACCATTGACATATAACGTATCTACTTGTTTATATATGTATTCTGTTTCACCAGCATTGAAATGTGACTTTCACGAGGGATTTTTGTCTGTTTTATTTAATGCTGTATCCCCAAGAATGCCTTGCATAGATCGGAACTAAGAAATATGTATTGAATTGAATAAATGAATGCATTTGGGAAGGAGCAAAGGAGTCCTTGCCCCTAAAATTCATTTCTTCAGTCAGCCAGCAAACTGTATGGAGTGACATCTATGTGCTGAGCTCAGAGCTCTGCGCCTGGGATAGCATTTTACAGAGCGTGGCTGGCCAGTGCTCCTGCTTACTTCGATTTTCTGCCTTCCCACCATTCCTGTGCTTATTATATTCTTTCTCAGAAGACTTTTTCCCCACTGTTGAGAACAGGGCAGTCTGAAAAACCTCCCTACTAAAACTGAGGTTGGCACCCCTCTCCTACTTCATTGTGGAATCCTGGAATGGTCTTTCTTACCCTTTGTCCCTAGCAGTCCCACATGCTTTGGGTCATTGCATTTCTTCCCTTCTCTGCCCACCCCCGCTTCTCTCCTTCAAACAACATCATCTCTCAGCAATATACAACCTCAAGGGGTATGGGGCAGGGGAGAAAGAAGGGCCCAGGAGGAAGCTACTCTGGTGGCAGTGGTGCAGCGGCAGATGTGGGAACCCAACCCAAGAGGAACAGTTTAGGAGTGTTGAGAATCTCCGCTGAGTGGAAGAAAGGTCCAGGCCCTGTGTGTGTGTGTGTGTGTGTGTGTGTGTGTGTTTTGGTAATGAGAAAGAAACTCAAGAGAAAGCTTCATATATCTTCAAACATCCAAAAAAAAAAAACCAAAAAACAAAAAACAAAAAAACCTGCTGGCTGGACGCAGTGGCTCATGCCTTTTAATCTCAGCGCTTTGGGAGGCCGAGGTGGGAGGATCGTTTGAGGTTAGGAGTTTGAGATCAGCCTGGCCAACACGGTGAAACCCCATCTCTACTAAAACTAGAAATACTAGCTAGGAGTACGGGTGGGCACCTGTAATCCTAGCTACTTAGGAGGCCGAGGCAGGAGAAATCGCTTGAACCTGGGAGGCGGAGGTTGCAGTGAGCCGAGATTGTGCCACTGTACTCCAGCCTGGGCAACAGAGTGAGATTTGTCTCAAAAACAAAACAAAACAAAACACAAACACAAAAAGAAAATGTGGTGCATATGTATTCCATGGTATACTACTCAGCTTTTGCAGCAATGTGGATGGAACTGGAGGTCATTATCCTAAGTGAAATAACTCAAAAATGGAAAGTCAGATACAACATGGTCTCCCTTATAAGTGGGAGCTAAACAGTGTGTACACACGGACA
The DNA here is from genome assembly GCF_002776525.5 of Piliocolobus tephrosceles. Taxonomy (NCBI): domain Eukaryota; kingdom Metazoa; phylum Chordata; class Mammalia; order Primates; family Cercopithecidae; genus Piliocolobus; species Piliocolobus tephrosceles. The sequence goes on along the minus strand of NC_045447.1, from coordinate 90,828,714 downwards.
CAGAGAGTGCAATAACAATGTCGGGGAGTCCAAAAGGTGGGAAGGCGGGAGGGTGGTAAGGAATGAAAAATTACCCACTGGGTACAATGTCTACTATTCGGGTGATGGCTACACTAAAAGCTCAGACTTCGCCACTACTCAATATCCATGTAACAAAACTGTACTTGTACAGCCCAAAATCTACAAAAGTTTTAAAAATTTCATTTGTGCTTACTGTCCTTACTGAAATATTAAATATTTACTGACGAGTTGATTACTCTGTGCACGTGAGATTGTCTTTTGTAGTTATAAAGAAGGGATGCTTAGAAGTAGTATCAGGGTTCTTTCTTATCCCTATCCCTTCCACATCTCATACCAGAAAATGCTGGAATTTTTTGAAAGGAAAGAGAGAAGAGTGAAATTAGGTTTAGGGATGGTAGTCATAGGAGGAGGGGAGTAATGGAAATTATAGAAGTGGTGGTACTTGGTGTTGGTCCAAGCTAAAGGCTGGAGGATGATGTGTTAGAAATGGGCCTGCATCGCTGGCATGAAGGCCGGTTGAGCAATCCTTGTGCTTTTTCTGGGAGAGGTAAGGCCCAAGAGAATTTGCCTGAAATGGGATGATATACAACCCAGTTTCACACCGAAGAAAATTTGAGGAGTTCTAGGGCAAATGTGAAGAGATAACATTCCTTGCATGACTGAAGAGAAGACATATGGGCAGAGTGAGAAAGTGATTTTAAAAATGACAAAATAGGCTGGGCAGAGTAGCTCACACCTGTAATCCCAACACTTTGGGAGGCTGAGGCAGGCAGATTGCTCGAGCTGAGAAGTTTGTGACCAGCCAGGGTAACATAATGAGACCCCATTTCTAAAAAAAAAAAAAAACCCACAAAAATTAGCTGGGCATGGTAGTGCATGCCTGTAGTCCCAGCTACTCTGGAGGCTGAGGTGAGAGGATCGCTTGAGCCTGGAAGGTCAAGGCTGCAGTGGACTGTGGTTGTGCAACTGCACTCCAGGCTGGGAGACAGAGTGAGACCCTATCTCAAAACAAAAAAAAAGACAAAGTACTAAATGGTCCTCTGAGAATATTGCTCCTCTTGGTCATTGCAAAGAGATGCATTCTAACGGGATGTTTTCATTTCCACTCCCAAATCTGAGACTCTTGTTTCCCCTCCAGTGTTTCACACAGATGGTTAGTGAACAAGTCCTTCCCCTGACCAAATCAACTTGATTTTCTGTCTAGTCCTATTCAGTCCAGGTTAGCAAGTAACAGGGCAAATTTTTTTTTTCTTCTTTGGGACTTGAAGTATGGTGTTTTATAATTCACTGAGTGATTACAGTGTGCCCACAACTTTATGTAAATTATTTTTGTTTCTCATAACTCATCAGTGTAGTAGATAGTAGTGTTCCCATTACATCAATGAGGAAATAGAAGCTCAGCAACAAAAAGTAATCCATAACTGGTAACAGAATTTGAACTCAGCCTTTTCTGTCTCTAAAATCTACAACCTCGTCGCGACTCAGAGGTGCTAAAGCTCCCCTGTTTCCTCTGTTTTTAACTTTCTTCAAATCATTATTTTGTCCCGGTTTAAAGAATTGGGTCAGGCGCAGTGGCTCACGCTTATAATCCCAGCACTTTGGGAGGCCGAGGTGGGTGGATCACCTGAGGTCAGGAGTTTGAGACCAGCCTGACCAATATGGTGAAACTCCATGTCTATCTACTAAAAGCACAAAAATTAGCTGGGCGTGGTGACATGTGCCTGTAATCCCAGCTACTTGGGAGGCTGAGGCTGGAGAATTGCTTGAACCCAGGAGGTGGAGGTTGCAGTGAGCCGAGATCGTGCCTCTGCACTCCAGCCTGAGCGAGGAGTGAGACTCCATCTCAAAAAAAAAAAAAAAAAAAAAAAAAAAA
>NC_045447.1:90822848-90826720 GCF_002776525.5 Piliocolobus tephrosceles | reverse complement strand
AAAAAAAAAAAAAAAAAAAAAAAAAAAAAGGAATTGAACTGAGGCCAGGAATGATGGCTCATGCCTCTAATCCCAGCACTTTGGGAGGCCAGAGCAGGTGGATCGCTTGAGCTCAGGAGTTCAAGACCAGCCTGGGCAACATGGTGAAACCCCATCTTTACAAAAAATACAAAAAATGAACTGAGCATGGTGGTGCACACCTGTAGTCCCAAACTACTCAGGGGGGTCAGATGGGAGGATCGCTTGAGCTTAGGAGGTTGAGGATGCAGTGAGCTATGGTTGCACCACTGCACGCCAGCCTGGGCGACAGAGTGAGACCCTGTCTCAAAAAAGTATTTTTTTAAATTAAAAAATAAAAAAGAGTCAAACCTATTCTTTTCCCTCTACTCTGCCCAAATTTCCACGTAGATAATCTGTTATTTGAAATGACCCAATTAAATTTAAAAATACCTGTCCTTTCCTAGCCCTGAAGAGTTAAAATAGATTTACTGTCTTCTAAGAGTCATTTTGTTTAGTTTTCACTTGCTCCTTCTATTTATAAAGGAGTATCATTTCTCTACCTGCTTTATTCCATCAATTACTTTCCACCTTTTTTTCTGTGGGGTTATTTTTACCAGAATTAATTAACACATGGCGTCTTCTAGGTAAGTTTCCTTGTTGAATTCTCTTTACCAGTTGAAACATAGGAACAGGGAAAAAAATATTCTTACATTACTGCACCTACATAAGATGTACTTGGCCAGGTGCGGTGGCTCACGCCTGTAACCCCAGCACTTTGGGAGGCCGAGTCAGATGGATCACCTGAGGTCAGGAGTTCGAGACCAGCCTGGCCAACATGACAAAACCACTCCTCTACCAAAAGTACAAAAATTAGCCTGGCGTGGTGGCAGGCATCTGTAGTCCCAGCTACTCAGGAGGCTGAGACAGGAGAATCACTTGAACCTGGGAGGTGGAGGTTGCAGTGAGTCAAGATTGCACCACTGTAGTCCAGTCTGGGCAAGAAGAGTGAGACTCTGTCTTAAAAAAAAGAAGAAAAAAAAAAAAAGATGTACTAGTGTGTATGTGATGTGACTGCAAGATGAATGTATTACACTTAGGAAGCCAGGCAACATGAATGAAGAAAAGATTGTCCACCATAAATCAAACCTCCTTCCCATGCTTCATTCTGGTATCCTCCCAGGGCTTACAGAAATTTATATTTCTTCAATGAAAAGGGTTTGGAAGTAACATGGCCTGTTTATTGCATTCCTTCTCCATCAGTGCACACAGTAATTCAAAGTTTTTCCTTAAGCTGGATGAATACCAACAACAACAAAAGACCGCTTTGGTGAAGTAAAATTAACTTGGGAAATAAGCATGAACTTAAAGTAATATAAAGCAGGGGAAGTTGGTGGGATCTCAGGTTACAAATTTCAATGTAAGAAATTATATTGTTGATTTGATTTTTGTTTCTTAATACGGATTGTTCCTTTTCCCAGGTGGTAAGGTTTTGGAGGAAACATACACTTTTCCTGTTGAAGGAAAAGAGCAAAAAGTGACTTGGTTGGGCTTCCCAACTTCTGTTAAAGCCACTTAATTTTTTGAAATCCATGTGTGACTGTCTGTCAGTAATTTACATAGTCAGCCTGGGTACAGTGGCTCATGCCTGTTAATTGCAGCACTGTGGGAGGCCAAGATGGGAGGATTGCTTGAAGCCAGGAGTTTGAGACCAGCCTGAGCAACATAGTGAGACTCTGTCTCTACAAAAAATTAAACAATTAGCTGGATACAGTGGTGTGTGCCTGGAGTCTGGGAGGCCAAGGCTGCAGTGAACCGTGATTGCACCACTGCATTCCAGCCTGGGTGACAAGCAAGACCCTGTCTCTAAATAAATAAATAAATAAATAAAATAATTCACAATCTTCACAAGTTGCAGTTAACCTTCTCCATAGGAGGAGACTTTTGCAAAACTCCAGAGGTTATTTGTGGTTTCCTTTAAGAGTTTGCTTAGAGCTTGGAGGCAGACAGTTTCCTGAGTTTCAAGACTGCATAGCAAGTGATCGGTTATGCCCCAACCTATGTATTGCTGTGGTTGCGTAGCCCCCAAAATGACTATTGCCACTTTAAAAAAACAATGAGAATAAATATTTTTGACTAAATAATTGTAACTATCGAAGAGTCCATCCCTGAGAAAGCCACTCCATACCAGTAGCTAAGAAGCAGTGACCATTCTGTTATTTCTCTCTGTAGTGGACACTGGTGTCTGCTCAAAAAGTGGTTCATTTCGGTGCCAGGATAGGATAAAAACACAAGCAACACACAAAAAGCCCTTTTCCTTCAGCTTACAGAGGCAGAAGGGAGGCTTTCCCAGCTGACACCTGGTTTAAAGCCAGAAATGGAATTTCAGGATTCTTGGGTTAAAATGTGGTTTGTGTGGGGCCATATGCTCTGCTCTCTTACCTCGTATGGGCAAATTTGCTGTAATTCAGATTTGTGTTTGGCATCTTTATGAACCCCTGAGTCCCATGCCGTTAGTGTCCTCCTTATCGCAAGGAGAGCATTTCTGCTATCTTTTTGTCAAATAAGCCAGAGTGACTTTTCCTTTCTCACTTAGCATATGGTCTGCAAACCACACCTGAGTGGTTGGTGGCTTTTGTGGGCAGTACACGGAGTATAATGGCCTCTCCCTTCGGGAAATAATTGGAAATAAAAACAGAAAGCAGTAGCCAATTCTTGGGTCTGCTCTTCAGTCAGAATGACATTTAGGTTTGGTTTTTCCTGTTTTCTGTTTTTTGCTGAATTTTTTGAATATTAATTTACTGAATGGGTACAATTGCTTTGATGTGTACAATTTGCAGCCATTTAATACTCTGTTTAGTGTTACCCAAACACCTCGATAAAGTAGCGGATATTACCCTACCACTCCAGCAATCCCTGACTCCCGACCCACCTTAGTCTTCCTCATTGCACCTGCCTTCATGTCACATTGCTGCGGTTTGTGTCTGTCTCCTGGCTAGCAAGTGACTCTCCTTGAGCAGGAACTCTGCTTCATAGCTCTTTCTTCTAGAAGAGTGCCCAGCATATAGTGGGACTTATTAAGTGCATGAAGACATAATTCATATTTGACAGCTTTTGAGGATTCTGTAACTCTGAGTTTATTAGTTTTCATTTTGTTATTGTAGCAGCATTAAAGAAATGCCTAAGTTGATGAAAATTAAAGGATATAGTTTGGCCATTTTCTTATACATATTCTTAAGATGCAGAAATATACATTGGATCACCAGTTATCAAAATTGCAACCTTTCACATGGGAGTATAATTTATATGATATTTAAATAATATCTAGTTTCTATGATTATCATTTATATAATATTTCTTCAGAATCACTTCTGTGGCATTTTCTGTTTTGCCAGTCTTTTAGTATCTTTAGAGAATTTTTTGTCAATTTCTCAAGAAGCATGTCTACTTTAGCTTGCTATTTATGGTAATTTGTAGCAAAAATTTAATAAGTGATACAATGTCTCTAGTTATTTATTAGTTTACCAATTACTAATATTTTTGTCAGATTTTTTGAAATTTAATTTTTTGTATCTTCCTTCACAAATTTACTTTTGCATTGATAGTTGAGATACTATCACAGTTAAGGTACTAATCACACTGACCGTCATGAATAGTCATTTCTGGATTTCTCCACTGTCCCTTTGCTATTTGGAATGATTTTTTGCTTCATTTTCTTTATTAGGTTGACTGAGCTGCTCTTGGTTAAAAAACAAAATTTAAACTTTAAAGAAAATATCAGTTAAGTTTATTGCAAATTGTTGCAATAAACTTAGAATGCTTTCGACAGTTTTGCAGGATTTTGTTGAGGTTGAAATGTTAGTTTAGGCCGGGCG
>NC_045447.1:90725686-90822448 GCF_002776525.5 Piliocolobus tephrosceles | reverse complement strand
TTTAGTTAATTTTAGTTTTACCATAATATTTCACCAGTTATTTCATAGTCCATTTTAGATGAATGTCAATTTTGTGAAAGGATCACATTTCAGATACTGAGTCCTTTTCAATTTTTGAATCGTATATTCACTTGAAAAACCCATTAACATATTTTTAAAATAAGGAAATAGATTGGATTGAAAATATGTTTTAAAAAAGAAACTTTATCACTTAAAAAAAATCCTTGATATTTTAATGCCCAAGGAATTCTCATTCCCAAAAGTGTTTGGTTCGAAGTCCAGAGAAACTAAGAATAAACTTAGGTAAAATGCATGAGTTGAAACTCAAATAAATACACTCTAATTAAGTTAAAACAAGTGTAAGGGTAAAAATAATCTTCAAAGAATGTTGCCTCAAATGAAGTCAAAAAGTTTTACTATAAATGTTACAATAAAATTAACAAAAATAAGTTTTTAGTGACTAAAGAATTGTGGTGAATACATTTTTGGTGCATTAACAGTAAAAAATCGGCAGTGCCCTGATATTCTGGGGGGATACCTGCATTAGGTTATGATGTTAATACATTTTATGTTTTTAATCCTAAAAAATGAACTTCATTGCTCTTGTCTAGTTAGAGTCTTTATAATACATTTTCAGGATTATTTTCAATTTAATTATTTGAAACATAAACATTTACTTTTTTCATTTTAAAGTGGTTTTGAGAAACCATGACAGAATATTCAGGATAATTTTAATTGCTACCACTTTTTTGAAAGTAATCTAGAAATGTTGACTTAAATTTTTAGTTCACGTTCCCTTTTATCCAGCAAGCCTACTTTGATGAGCTCTCCTACAGAAATACTAGCATCAGACTATAACAACATATATTGAAAGTGTTTCACCCCTGTAATCCCAGCACTTTGGGAGGCTGAGGCGGGTGGATCACCTGATGTTGGGAGTTTGAGTCCAGCCTGACCAACATGGAGAAACCCTGCCTCTACTAAAAATAGAAAATTAGCCGGCCATGGTGGTGTGTGCCTGTAATCCCAGCTACTTGGGAGGCTGAGGCAGGAGAATCACTTGAACCCAGGAGGCGGAGGTTGTGGTGAGCTGAGATTGTGCCATTGTACCAGCCTAGGCAGCAAGAGCAAAACTCTTAACATTTTTCAATTGGAAGCAATGGAAAGCAACCTTAATGTCCAGCAATAGAGGAAGGATTGAATCAATTATGGTACAGCCATGCGAAGAAGTGCTACGGAGCTACTGGAAAACAGTTCAGTTATTCTGCATGTACTGACGCTGAGGGATGTCCCCAGTGTATTGAGTTAAAAAAAATTTTTTTATCTACAGAATAGTGTGTATAATTTAATCTCACATTTTAAAGGGCAAGAAATGTATACAATCAGAAGAGAAACCAGAGTATAATAATCTCATATTTTAAAAGCAAAGCAATAAAACCCAACCCATATATGAGTAACATAATGAAAGATTCTAAGAATATCTCTCAAACTGTCAATATTGGTTGAGAAGGTCTGCTGAGAGGCCTGGAAGGGGTTGAGTTTTATATCTTTGTTTGACTTGTTAAAACAAGGCATCTATTACTATTGTTATTTAAATTTTTTGTAAAGTACAGTGTTTTGGGTAGTAGGAATTATGCAAAGTAAAGACTTACAATTTCTTTTTTTATTTTAATGTAGCATAGAATCCGTACAGTCTCACACCATGCGAATGTCCAATGATTTGTGATTAAATCATAGAAGATTCAAATTACTTGGGTGGTAAGAAATTCAAAGGAAAGTGGTCAGATTAAGGTGAGGTAAACCATACGTTTTTTTCTGAAGTGAGTTTTTTATGAGATGACTTCAACTTTGACAAAATTGTTGATCATCTAGTCAGCAGCGGTATATATATATATAATTTTACAACCCAAAGATAAGAGACCTGGAGAACGTTCTAAATGCAGCTGCAGACAGACTTGAAAGTCATTGACATGGGGCCAGGAGTAGTGGCTCATGCCTGTAATCCCAGCACTTTAGGAGGCCAAGGCAGGAGGATCACTTGAGGTCAGGAGTTTGAGACCAGCCTGGCCAACATGGCAAACCCCCGTCACTACTAAAAATACAAAAATTAACTGGGCACGATGGTGCAGGCCTGTAATCCCAGCTACTTGGGAGGCTGAGGTAGGAGAATCACTTGAACCCAGGAGGCAGAGGTTGCAGTGAGCTGAGATCGCACCACTGCACTCCAGCCTGGGCGACAGAGCGAGAATCTGTCTATATATATAAAAAAAAAGGAAAATCATTGAAATGGAAGTGCTAGTTCAAGGGCAAGGTATAGACAAGCTTTCTGCGGAGGGGAATTAGACTTATGTGATCCTCCTCCCCAGGCAGCAGTGCTGGGATGGCCAGGGAGGGATTGGTGGCGCTGGGAGGTGACAGGACTCCCTCTGACCTGCCGCTGTGATGCACGTATAGCTGGAGAGCAGTTTCCAAATCACTGAAGAAAGAACAGAGAAGATCAGAGAGATGTGAATGTGTAATTATTAATACCTCCAGTCCTTGCTCTTTCACACCCAAAGCGAGGATCCAAGAGGATTAGGAAGCCAGGGAAGATGAGAATAGCCACAGTGGACATGAAAGGGTAATGCTGAAAACACTGAAAAGGACAGTGTTCGGATAGAAGACAGGAGCCAGTGTGTGCTTCCTGCAGCTGGATTTTTACACCCCTAATAGACATGTGCTGGGCAGGCTGGATTCATTTAAAGACTCACGAGACATGCACAATATGTATTAAAAAAAAAATAGGTCAAGAGATGCGCCTTTAAGGTGCCTCCTGTTAGGGGAGGAGGAAGAAGAGAAGTCATCAAAGAAAGTAGGGAAACAACCATAAGAGCAGTGTCATGCAGTCACAGAAGCGAAGGTTCTGGAAAATAGTTCTTTCTCTTTTTAAAGAGGTGATCAATGGAGTCGAGGGCAAGTGAGAAGTGGAAAGCAAGGAAAATAAAGAATCTGTGCTTTTTTTTTTTCTTTTTCTTTTTCTTTTTTTTTTGTTTTTGAGACAGAGTTTTGCTTTTTTTGCCCAGGCTGAAGCGCAGTGGCGCAATCTTAGCTCACTGCAACCTCCGCCTCCCGAGTTCAAGCTATTCTCCTGCCTCGGCCTTCTGAGTAGCTGGGATTACAGGCATGTGCCGCCATGCCCAGATAATTTTGTATTTTTAGTAGAGACGAGGTTTCACCGTATTGGTCAGGCTGGTCTTGAACTCCCAACCTCAGGTGATCAGCCCACCTCGGCCTCCCAGAATGCTGGGATTATAGGCGTGAGCCACAGTGCCTGGCCAAAGATTCTGTTTTGAATAGGTCCTTGGTGACTGCCGACAATAGTTTCAGTAGAGGAGAGAGTTTATTAATTTGTTAAACAGATGTTTATTCATCACTAAGTATGTTGGAGACACTATACCAGAATGAGCAGTGCATAAGACAGGCAAGGTTATGATTTCGTGAAGCTTAGCTTCTCCTTGTGGGGGAGGTGTGGCGAGGTAGGAGAAGTAGATGATAAGCAATAAATAAGGAAAACGGTCATTTTGCATAGTGATCATGTGTGTGCCTGTGTGTGAGCTGAGAGTGACAGTGGTAGGGTTGGACTGCAGAACAGTACTTTGGAGAGAAAGCCCTCACAGAGAATAGATAGAATATGTATATTCTATATAATAAGAAGCCACACATGAAACTCCCTATATAATAAGACTCCTTATATAATAGGAAACCACACATGAAAAAATCTGGGGATAGTACATTTCAGGCTGAAGAAATGGCAAATCCTAAGGCCCTAAAGCAGGAGCAAAATTGACATATTTGAAGATGGCTAGTGTGATTGGACCTCTGTGAGTGGGGGGAAGTGGCATAGGATGAAATGAGGGAGGTATGTAGGGACCAAACCATGGAAGGAAAGCAAGATTCCCAGAAAAAGTGGGTGGGAGAGGCACTGTCCGTGAACACGATCCAGTTGTCCAAGAAAGTTAATTTGGCAGAAAGAAATAGAATGTTAATGTTGGTTCAGATGCAGAATCTAGTATGTGTTTTATTTTAAATAAGGGAGGATTAAGCATCCTTAAAGACATAAGAAAAGAGAAAGCTGACTCCTTTTCTTCCAGTGACCATTAGTAACATATTCTCCCACAAGGCACACAGCCACACACTCAGTGCTGTCATTAATCCCACGCAGATAGGCTTTGCCTGGGGACTGAGCATATAGTATCCCCTGAAGCTTGTGGCTTTTCTGCTTGGAGCTAGTTTGTAAAAATCAAAAATGATATTGCACTTACATTGGTATATTTCTAAAGAGTTTTTTTTTTTTAGACGGAGTCTTGCTCTGTCACCAGGCTGGAGTGCAGTGGGGCAGTCTCGGCTCACTGCAGCCTCCGCCTCCCGGGTTCAAGCGGTTCTCCTGCCTTAGCCTCCCGAGTAGCTGGGACTACAGGTGCCTGCCACCATGCCCCGCTATTTTTTTTTTTTTTTGTATTTTTAGTAGAGACGAGGTTTCATCATGTTGGCCAGGATGGTCTCACTCTCTTGACCTCATGACCCGCCTGCCTTGGCATCCTAAAGTGCTGGGATTACAGGCGTGAGCCACCGCGCCTGGCCTCTAACGAGCTATTTCTAAAGGTTAGGTCTTCAGTCAAGAATTTTAAAGCTGGATCTTAGTGGTTATCTAGTCTCACCTCTCCATTTCATAGGTAAGGAAACTGAGTCCCAGAAAAGCATTGATTTGGGCAAGTTCAGAAAGCTAAACAGTGACTGTGGGTGTATGATTCTGTCTCTTAACTCCTAATCCAAATGTCTTCTTGCTAGATAAGACTGTGCCTTCTACATTTGAAGACTCAAACCCCATGGATGGATGGAGGGAAGGGCATTCAAAACAGTTGACTACATCCTTCTCCTTGATATCTATTTCATCTTGGCTTCTATGGCATCATTTTTTCCCAAATGCCCCCCACCTCCTGGAAGCTCCATTTCGGTTTCCTTTGCTGGCTCCTCCTCTTGTGTGTAGCTTCTACATGTTGGAATTCCCAGCCTGGTTCCAGCTCATTGACTTTTCTCCAACTGCATGTCCACTCCAGGTGGTTATATGTTAATGCCCCCCCCAACAAACGTACATCTGCTACTGAACTCAAAACTTCTAACTTGCCTGCATGATATCTCCATTTAAATATCTAATGGATATCTCAAATTTAACATGTACTAAACAGAACCTTTGACTTTTTCTCTAAATTTGCTCTGTATCATTCTTCTTTCTCAGTATAGTTAGCCAGCAGCATTAAACAAGTGTCTTCTATGTGCCAGGGTCTGTTGTAGACACAGGGGTTACAGTAGTGATGAAACAGACAAAAATCTCTGTCATCAAGTATCTTACATTCCAGTGGAGGCAGAAGAACCATGGAAGTCAAGCAAATGGCTTGTTCACTTCAAAAAGGCCTAGTCCCAGCCACGACCTCTCACCTTAACCATTGTAATAACTGATCTCCCTGCTCCTGCTCTTCTGCTGTCCAATCTACATAGCAACCAGAGTAATTTCTATAAAACACAAATGTAACACAAATTTTAATTTGGACACCCCCTTCCCCAACTTTAAACCTTCCAGTCACTTCCCATAACTCTTTGAATAAAATTCCAAACCCATTCCTATGGCCTACAGACCTCTGTTTCATCAGGTCCTTCCCACCACGCGGATCTTCCTGGTCTCCCTTGGCTGCAGCCACACAAATCTCCCCTCTGTTTTTCTGATGCCAGCTTCTCGGCATTTGCTATTTCTTCTGTCTGGAATACTCTGACTTCGGAATATGAAAGGAGCTGGCCACTCCCATGATGCAAGAATGTCAACCCACATACAACCATACTATATCTTGGATTGCCCAGTTTAAACCTTCCTTCTGCCTCATCATGCTCCTTCCCATCACACTATTTTGACATGTGGCTATTAAAAATTATCTTATTCATTTATTTATTTGTTGTCTGCCTCCATGCACTGAAATGCAGCTCCATGAGAGCAGTGACATATCTGTCTTGTTGGCTCCTGTATCACCGGTGCCTAGAAGAGTGCCAGAAACGCAGGAGTTGTTCAGAAGTATTTGCTCTGTAAATCAACGAATCGATGAATGCATTGTGAATGAGGTTATTGCTCCTACCCTTGCCCAACAAATAATCTTTTAAACCTAATGAAGTTGAGATCCACAGGTCAATTCTAGAGGTGCTCCTCTAGTGAAGTCTTATCCAAATGCAAGTTCCCATCTTTACTAATATCTTTCAAACAATGTAACTCAATCCAAGTGCTTAGCCTATGGCAACTCATTAAATTTCCTTTCCTTTTTTATTCCTTGACTCATGGGCACCTCTCACTGTCTAAACACAGAAGAAAGCTCTGTCTTCCCCATGCTTCCCCATGCCCTTTATCCCACTCCCTCTTCCCCGCCACCCCCCTCCTTCTCCATATTGGGCTGTCCAGCACTTCCTATCACCGCCATACCATGCAGCATATTCTCCTCCCCACCTTCTCTTCTGCAGTATCCACCAACATGACTTTTAATCTCTCAGTCCTCAGAGAGCACGGGAGAGGCAAGGAAGCTAAATAGACGACACCAGAACCTCTCTTGAGGATGGGGGATATGAAACTTCATCTGTTCATTGTTTTTGTGTCATCCCAGTCCATTGGAGGAAGTGGGCAAGTACACCACCAGTTCGTGGTTGAAGTGGTATTATGAGTATGTTTCCTCCAGGAGAGTACAGAGTAGTTGCATCTAATTCAGAGTTGGGCGAGCACTCCCAGAATCTTGCCTGTGCTTGTTATGGCTCACTTAGATGACTACACTTACTGCAAAGCCTATTAACACTTAAGCTGCATAGTATACCAGGTACCATACTAAGTCCTTTAAGGTAACTTGTTTAAACCTCACGTAACTCTGTGACACCCTGTGACACCGATACTCCTGCTATGATCCCATTTTATGGATGTGGCCATTGAAATTAAGTAACTTGCTCAGGATCTCATGACCAGTAAGTGACTTGACTTCCAGTGCAGGCAACCTGAACTCCAGCATCTGGGCACTTTGTCATGAAGCTATAATACTGCCCCGAAGAGAAGAAGACCTCAGTCTTCACCTCGTTTTACACAGGACTTGAGGAAAAATACACATTGTCAGATGCAGGTGGAGGGGGAGATGGTGTACCAGGTGGGAGGGGTGTAGGTATGTGGCAGTGGATGTGTCTCAGAAATGACAACCATTCAACGAGGTTGGAGCTGAAGGCACAGTGGGGAGTGAAGGAAGCTATTTTATCCATTTAAAAAAATTTGTAAATCAGAAACTGAATATCCAGTTTGCTGGTTTCTTTTGAGGATTGCTCTGCCTGGGATTTATCTTGAGTCCAACTAAAAGCATTTTACGTACTTTGTTTGGATTAAGATTGCCAAATTGTGGAGCCACTGAGGCTCCTCACGCGTCCACAGCCATGCTCATGGCGAAGGGCTTGGCTCTGGAGCTGTCTCATGTGGTTGTGTATGTAGGGACCTCCACCTCCATACAAGAGCTAGGACTGAAGGAGCCGTAGACAGTCATTCTACACTGCCTGCGTTTTGAACATGTAAAAAGAAATGTGGAGAGTTTGGAGAGTTTAAAAAGGATGGTCTAGGGGGCTGGGGGTGAAATTACCGCAAGAGTATCTCACCACCTCTCTCAGAGTGTGTTAAGAAATGAACATGTGTGGAATCTATAGTAAAAAGTGGTATTAAGCATTTGAAAGATGGGCCTCTTCCAGACAGTTCAAGTCAAGCAGACTGCCATCTGGATTATTCCCGTCACAGTTGCTCTCTCTGCCCACATTTCTGCTGCTGCCATTCCTGCCTCCCTTATTAATAGGTTATCCAGAAATGACTTTGGATGACTTCTTCCTATGTTAACATACTTTTTGATGAAATAACAGAGAGTATTGTCATTAAAGATCTGGAAAAACGTTAAATTCTTACAGGACTCAAATGCAGCACATTTAATGGTTGACGTAGAACTCAGAGCAAAGAAATCACTTTTTCCAACAACAGAAGGAAACTGTTGGCGACTTCCAAATTGGCTAAAGATCCTTGTTCTAACCATTCTTTTGGTTTAAAATTGCCAACCTTAAAGGTGATTTCAGAGTTGGCACCAGACACTCTGGAGGCTGCTAAAGTGTACTTAGGAAAGACTTTAAAGCCATTAAAGTTATATGACAGTATTTTGAAGTTGTCTTTTAAATATGATGGACCCAGTTGTTTGACCATACGTAATACATAATACCATACAGCTCCGGAGTGGCATTATTTGGAACAGAGTTTATGAATCATTTAAAAATTGTACCTGTAACCAATGCAAAAGCTATAATTTTGTATAAAGCTATAAATAATCTATCTCAAAAATCTACATAAGATTGACAGAGTGCTATTTGGAGTTTATGGGTATTTTGATAAACTTTGATTAATACTCTCAAGTTAGTCATTGTTGAATGAAGTATTTTAAAATTATTTGGTGAAAATTATGTATGTTTTTCCAGTGTTTTCTAAAGACTTTTATTTTCCAATGGAAATTCAGAGCCACCTAGTGACCAAAAACAAAATGTCTAAAGTATAAAACATGACAAGAAAAAACTCCCAGCAAAAGAGAAAAGCAATCATTTATCCCCGGGCTTTGATATCCAGAGATAAAATTGTATCCAGTTCAGGTCTACAAAAGTAGAATTCTTACAAATTAAATAGACGAAGTCTCTTGTTATTTGGGGATTAAAGGCCCCTACACACAGACTTGAGGTATATAGATGATTAATTTTTGTAGACATCAATTTATCAAGTGAGATTGTCTGATCATTTTTGAGCATAAAGATTCAGGTAATTCTATTAAATTTGGCTGGGTTAAATTCAGCAAACCTGTTGAGTCTTTTTTTTTTTTTTGGAGACAGAATCTCAGTCTGTCGCCCAGGCTGGAGTGCAGTGGTGTGATCTCTGCTCACTGCAACCTCTGCCTCTGCCTCCTGGGTTCAAGTGATTCTCGTGCTTCAGCCTCCCAAGTAGCTGAGACTACAGGCATGTGCCACCACACCTGGCTAATTTTTGTATTTTTAATAGAGATGGAGTTTCACAGTGTTGGTCAGGCTGGTCTCGAACTTCTGGCCTCAAGTGATCCGTCCACCTCCACCTCCCAAAGTGCTGGGATTACAGGTGTGAGCCACCACGCCTGGCCCAAGTCTGGACATTTACAGGTTTCTTGCTAGGCATGAATGTAATAAATCTAAGATGCATGTAGAGAGCCAGGGTTTTTGGCTTGGTTGAAGTAGAGTGAATCTGGAAGGACATATAGGAGATGAGGGTGGAGAGGTAGAACGTGGCTGTGATGTGGAATACTGTGACACCTGTTACTTTTGGGGGGCTTTTGGCTAAAATCATGGTCATAGTTAGGATGACTAATCTGGATGCAGCATGTAGAGTAGACTGATGCAGGGTAAACAGATGTCAGGAAGAGTAGTGATGTTATTCTAATGGTTTTGGATACAAGTCGTAAGCATGCGACCTGTAATTATTAAAGTAAGAAGGGAAACAATAGGTTAGAGAAAAAGAGAGGAATCTTTGGTACTGATATGGGGGAGCAGTGATATCAAGGGTGACTCCAAAATATCTGCCCTAGTTGATGATGATAGAAATAATATCTTATAGTATCAGTAATGGAAATAAGAGTACCAGGGAAGTAGCTGGTGTGTGATGGAGAAAGTGTGAGTATGGTTTTGACATCCATCCATTCATTCAGAAACATGTACGGGGTGCCTGCTGTGTGCTGAGTGCTCAGGTTGCAGTAACATCAACAGACCCCAACTGCCAGATACCCAGGGAAGAGGAAAGCAGCTCTGTTTCTACACCAAGGAGCCAGATTAGATTCAATGGACAAGCTCTTTGCCAAGTGCACCACCTTTTTTAACTAATTTATTTGAACTGTAAGGGATTTATTTAAACTGTAGGGGATAACTATTATTATGTTAGTATACAAAGGAAGTGAGACTGGAGAATTCCCTGACCTCCCTCACAGGATGTGTGTGACAGGGGTGTGGATTGTCTGTTTGTCCGCTGTGTGCTCAAACCCCTTGTGGGAGAAGGAGCACGCAGACTGGCAGGTGCAGGAGCCAATGTGAGTGCTTTTGGGCTCCAGCCCCATGGTAGCATCTAGGGCTGGGTGCCTGTGACTCCCAAAGCCCCAGTGAGCATGCTACAGTGCTCTTTTAACTCTGCCGTCCACAGATGAGTTAAGTGTTAACCAGTTCAGTGCCCTCTTGATACCCGGGTTCTTTTCCAGCATCCAGGAAGAATCAGGTCACACGGACAAAGTGAAGGATGGTAAATGTGGGGGATTTTATTGCTGGATGAAGATGGTTCTCCGCAGGGTGGATGGGGAGTTGGAAAGGGAATGGAGTGGGAAGATGATCTTCCCCTGGAGTTCAGCCGCTGTCCTCTGTAACTGACCCCAGCCAAAGTCCTCTCGATGTTCACACACTCCTTTTCTTCTCTCCTTCTCTGTCACGCTGCTCTTCTGCTGCTCCTCTGCTCTTCTGTTTATCTGCTCCTGGAGCCTGGGGTTTGGGGTCTGTATGGGTACAGGATAGTGGGGCATGGGGGCCGAAAAGCAACATTTGGGTACGAAAACAGGAATGCTTATTCCCATTTAGGGCTACGGGTTTCCAGGATTGAGGGCGGGGCCTGGGAACTGCCCTCTTCTACCAAGTATCTCCCTGCTTCCTGTTTGTATCAGAAGTAAATATGAATTCACAGTCACACAAAAACTCTGTGACAGAGGCAAGCATCAAATGCACTATTTCCGTTACGCCTCAAGCGGTGGGCTCCAGGGAGGCAGACCCAGACTGGGAGGTGAGCAGGCAAGGCCTCTGCGGCTGAAAACTCTACCTCAAGGGGACTGTAGCCCAGTCAGCTCAGTGGCCTCCAGCTAAAAGGGGCTTATTTCTTCCAGTATGAAGTCCGCTTCTCCAGCAAACACCTGCTTTGCCCTGGAGCAGAGCAGGGCTTAGATTCTTGTCCCTATTTGCCACTTTCTGATCTGCTCCTGTCTGAACTCCCTGAGCCCCTCCTAAACTACACTGCTTGGATCAGTCCCCCTGGTCAAGGGTGACCATGGAATAGAGAAGGATCAGGAGCTTCGACTTTAAATTCACAGCCATTTGCTACCTATAATTTTTTTTTCTGGACCCATCACAAAAATTCCCTGTGACTTCAGCCTTCTTATCCACCCATCCAGATTGTGTTGAGGGTTAAATGAGATCATGTAGAGAGAAATGCTTGTACGGATTATAAAGTTCTGTGGGGTACAAAATGCCTGCATCCTTTCCAAACACTGTGATTCATCTGGGCCTTGTGGTGCTTGCCTGTGGTCCCAGCTACTCAGGAGGCTGAGGTGGGAGCAGCTCTTGAGGCTTGAGACTATAGTAAGCTAGGATCATGCTGCTGCACTCCATCCTGACTGACAGAGTGAGACTCTGTCTCAAAAAAAAAAAAAAAAATTTTTGTTTAAAGATATAACAAACACCAGACACCCTGATTCAACAGAGCACTTATTTCCTATCATTGTTATTCCCACTTGATTCTTCTGCAGCTCTCTGCAGCACTAAGCAAGGAACCCCCTCAGCACCTCCTGGACTGAAAACACCAGGAGTTACACATGCAGATTCCTTTAAGAACCATATCACCCATGGCTGGACAGGAGTGTGACTTCAGCACTACTTCTTTGTTTCACCAAGTTTGCATTTATTTAAGTTCTACACAGTTTGTTCCAAAAGCCTCAGTGCAGTTTTACATGTTAATAGTGTCAGATATAGAAATACTATAAACTTACAAAACACCGCATGTGGAAGTTTAGTTATTTTCATCTCTTTTACTCTATTAGTTTTGTAAGTTTTGAATAATATATTTTGAACTTTCTATTTTGTTGTAGTCTCCTGATTGAAGATAGCAAAGGTTAACTAAAAGAAAAAATAATTGTTTTAAAAAATTTAATTAATAGAACTAAATCAGTATAAAAGGAATGAAAACAAACTTTCAAATGATGTTTTATGTGAGTTTTTAATATGCGTATTTCTGAAGTCATTAAAACTTAAAACTGCACTAAGACTTTTGGAATCTATTGTAATCTCTCTTTTTTTGGGTAGGGGCTCAGGGGTCCTCCTACCTCAGCTTCCTGAGTCACTGGAACTATAGATGCACTCCACCATGTACGGCTATATTTTTGTTCAGATGGGGTTTCTCCATGTTGCCCAGGCTGGTCTCGAACTTCTGGGCTCAAGTGATTCCCCGCCTCCACTTCGCAGAGTGCTGGGATTACAGGTAATGAGCCACCATGCCTGGCCCATTGTAATCTCTTGACCATACCACTAGCAACAAAGCTTTGGGCTTTATTAATAAATTCTTCCTCACTTCAGTTATTATCACAATTATTACCAATTGAGCCCTTCACTCTGGCAGTGATTTATTGGCATTCTCTAATTTTAGTCATCTCAAGCAGAAAAACTTAGAATGGTTTATAGGTGCTTTAGTTTCTGAAATTTCAGTCTGAATCCTAGTTTAGGCCCTTTACTCATTTGCATACGAGTAAAAAGCAGTTTTCAAAACTAACACAACTCAGAATGCAGCCAAGCAATCAATAAAAGCTTCTCTTTGAGTTTGCCAGTTGATATTATTTATTCTGGCAGTAGTTAGTACATCTAAATATTAACTAATTAATCTAGCTTGTAATATTCGCTGCTGGTTTCGTTGAATGACGTGGGAGTAGGTCAAATCTACAGACCATTCACAATCTCCAAATGCAAATAAAGTAGCATTTGTTTGTAGGTGGAACCAAATGATTATAAATGAATGGTGAGCCATCTCCTGGGATTGGACATAAAGGTCCTGTAAACGCAGAATTGTATCAACAAACAGCTGTTGGGAAAATACTATTATGCTGTAATAGCTGCTATTAAAATCCATTAGCAGTCTTGATGGCCTGTTTGAATTTGATGCATCATTTGCTCTGAATAGCATTTCTTCCTAAAGTTTTGCAGTAGAATTTATGCAGACTGATAGGCAGTAACAGTGACATTCTGGGAGATTAATACTGATTAAACACTTTGCTTGCACTGGCTACTCCAGCCCCCTCAAATGCTGCAAATACTGCAGTTGAAGTATCACGGGGGGCAGGGCATGGGCAGGGTGGGTGGTGAACAGTATCAAGCCTCAGGGCACCCCCCTGCCCCTGGTGGTGGAGGCTTTCTCACACTTGGTGTGAAACATCCATTTTGCTTCCATGACAAATGTTTGCAGACTTGAAGCAGGTCCTCTGTTTCCTACTTTTTAATAACCTGCCTTTTCCTCATCCTAGTACCTTTTCCAGACTCAGGGAATCCTCCTGGGAGGCCACAGTGCCTTCAGGACACAGTCTGGCTGAAAATATTAGATGTCTAATGAGATTTTGAAAAACACATGTGTTGGCAAAGAGAATGCAGCTGTTTCGACGGAGGAAGCATTCCAATGTTACGATGGAAAGTCAGCGCTGGCTCCTAGTTGCGACTACCATGCAACCCTGGGAAGAATGGGGAAACAGCGCCATCTGGCCGGTGAGCCATACAGGCAGCTCCCAGGGGTTTACCAGTTCAAAGAGGAGAGCTGGCAGGGACTGGTTTAGGCCAGCTTCACAGTTCCTGGGCGCCGCGAGTGATCCAGGATATACAGCGACGTTTTCACTCAGATTAGAAGAGATGTTAGGGTAAGTCACTGATAAATGTAGAATACATTAAATCAAGAGTAATTTTTTATCTTAAAAAAGCAGTTCCTTTTGACATATACACTTACACGACCTCTCGTTAGTTGGGAGATTTTCAGATATTAATCAAAATGGCTCTGTAAAGAGCTGAGGTTTGTTGATTTTAAATATTGTTCATCTACTTTCACTTTCTTAATAGCCAAAGCTGGTGGTTGGTAGCAGGTGAAAGGGAAGGACCACCAGGAAATTATATGAAAGTTTCACTCCTCAAAGTATAATCTCCTGGTCAGGCGTGGTGGCTCACGCCTATGGTCCCAACACTTTGGGAGGCCGAGGCAGGTGGATCACTTAAGCTCAGGAGTTCGAGATCAGCCTGGCCAACATGGCAGAACCTTGCCTCTATTAAAAATACAAAAATTACCGGGGCGTGGTGGCGTGCACCTGTGGTCTCAGCTACTTGGCGGGCTGAAGCGAGAGGATGGTTTGAACTTGGGAAGTCGAGCTGCAGTGAGCCAAGACTGCGTCACTGCTCTCCAGCCTGGGGTGACAAAGTGAGACCGTGACTCAAAGCAGAAACAAAAACAAAGTATGATCAGCAGCAGAGTGAGCATTCCCTGGAAGCTTATGAGAAATCCAGATTCTCCCCGAGGTGTCTGAATCAGAATCTGCATTTTAACAAGACCCCTTCGTGCCCCCTGAATGCCTTCCATGACTTCTCAAGGCAGGCTTCTAGATTCCTGCCCTCTCCTCCCAGTGTTCTTTGTCCACACCCCCCGAGACAGTGTAGCTTCTTGAATGCTTAGCCACAAATTCTTTAGGGCAGGAAGCTGAGTTTTTTTTTTATATCCCCACAGTGGCACATGGTGTTCACTTAACCACCCATCCAGCCATACATGCCTCCCTCCCTCATTCTCTCTCTCCATCGGTTTATCATTTTTTCATTCATTTACTCGTTTATTTATTTCTTCACTCATTCAGTAAGTATCCATCTACCGTGAATGAGCCAATGCTTTAGGTATCAAGGATATGGTGTGAACATGATAAAGTCCCTGTTGCCGTGCTGGGGGCAGGGGAGACGAATAGCAGACACGTAAACTATTAAATACACAGTATGATTTCCTGTTTTGAGAAAGTGCCTTGAAGAAAAATAAATCAGGGCTTGGGAATTCAGAAGGCCTCCAATAAGTATCTGTTTAATCGTCAAATAAATAAAAAAAGTTAAGTTAGTAATGAGATGAAAAAGAGCAATAAGGAACCATGTAAAAATTTTTGGTTTTGGTTTTTGTTTTTTGAGACGGAGTCTCGCTCTGTCACCAGGTTGGAGTGCAGTGCCATGATCTTGGCTCACTGCAACCTCCGCCTCCTGGGTTCAGGTGATTCTCCTGCCTCAACCTCCCGAGTGGCTGGGACTACAGCGGTGTGCCACCAAGCCCGGCTAATTTTTGTATTTTTTAGTAGAGATGGGGTTTCACCATATTGGCCAGGATGGTCTTGATCTCTTGACCTTGTGATCTGCCTGCCTTGGCCTCCCAAAGTGTTGGGATTACAGGCGTGAGCCACTGCTCCCGGCCGGAAGGATATAAAGTTTTAATGGAATTTTAAGAACTAAGGTGATGGACTTAGGAAACGTCCTACCTAACTGGTCAAATGAAAAGCAAGTGTACAAATTGCCACCCTAGCTCTGCGAGCATTCAAAAGAAAGAAAGACAGAAAGTGTTTGACCGGTAACATTCAGCAAGGAGTTGAATTGAGGTAAGAACCCCCTGAAGGCACTCCTTAGAAAATGATGTTCATGCATGACCATATAAAAAGGGAAGTTCATGGATAGACGATTCATTAGGACTTAAAACATGATAGAATGTTTCTGTGGAATTAGTGAAGTTGGGGTGTCCTGGGACGTATTAATTTATGTGTCAGACAGTAAAATCAAGGAGAGGAAGTACTAACACATCAGAGATAGGCCTGTTATTCTGCTTCCCCACCCCACTCCCACCCCCCGCAAATTAACCGGTTCTGAGTAGTTAAAACCTGAAGCAGCCTTAAAACTAGCTTTTCTCTATGTTCACTCACATGTGCGTCCTTCTCACT
Source organism: Piliocolobus tephrosceles (assembly GCF_002776525.5). Taxonomy (NCBI): domain Eukaryota; kingdom Metazoa; phylum Chordata; class Mammalia; order Primates; family Cercopithecidae; genus Piliocolobus; species Piliocolobus tephrosceles. Next base: position 90,806,576 of record NC_045447.1, on the reverse strand, counting down.
GCAAAGGGCTTTTTTTTTTTTTTTTTTCATTTTTAAGGGACTAGGTGTAAAGAAGAGATGCTGACAATAACACGCATTGGGAAAAAATCCAGATTATTAAGTCATAAAACCTGAGTTCCAGTCTCAGTCTCACCTTTTGCCTCCTACTAGCCATGTGGCCTTTTATAGGTTTGCAATCCGAACCATGTCTAGTCACTAGATCCATGGTTCTCAACCCTGGCTGTATGGTGGAATCACTTAGGCAACTTTTAAAAACTACTGAAGTATGCATGGCCCTATTCCTGATTTCTAGACCAGAATCTTAGGGGAGTGGTGAGCACTGGCAGGACTGGGGGTCATTTTTCAAAATGTACCCTTGGGTGTTGTAACGTTCATCCAGAATGGAGAACCCACAGGTCATCTGTTTCACAAGGTTCCTTATTACTCCTGACAGAGAACAAGAGCTTTTTAAAAACTTTGTTGCAGTGGAAAGCACAGGCGCTCATAAGCAGATGGCTCTCAGTTCTAATGTCATATTGTAAGTTTCATATACATTGCATCCTTTAGTAATAAATGTGCTTAAAAACATATTTTGGAGGGCACAGTGGCTCACATTTGTAATCCCAGTACTTTGGGAGGTTGAGGCAGGACTCACTTGAATCTTGAAGTTTGAGACCAACCTGGACAACATAATAAGACTCCATCTCTACAAAAGATTAAAAAATTAGCCAGGCATGGTGGCTTTTGCCTGTGGTCCTAGCTATTCAAGGGGCTGAGGCGGAAGGTTCCATCGAGCCCAGGAGGTCGAGACTCTAGTGAGGTGTGATCGCACTACTGCACTCTAGCCTATGTGACAGAGCAAGACCGTGTCTCAAAACAAAAACAAAAACAGTGTATCTTTGAAAAAGTAATACCTTCTTTAGAATTAATACATAGTTTAAATGTCTGATTAACAGATGATGTTAAAAGCAATAGTTGCCTTTTTCTATTAGAACTATCAGAGTGGAGCCCAATGACTCTTTTCAAACATTCTGAAAGACTGGACTAGCTAATCTTTGGGTTATTCAAGTGTAGAACTTGGGCTCTGGAGTCAGTATCCCTAACCAACTGCTGGACCAAATATTTTTAAAGCATGTGGTCTTGCTTAACTTCTCTACACCCCAGTCTTCCATAGCTGTAGATTGGGGAATGATATTAATACCATTATTAACCTGTCCAAAATGATTATTTTCAGGAATAAATAAATTAATCCCTATGATATGCTCAGAGCGTTGCCTGCCATATTATAAGTGCTGAAATATTCGTTGTTATTATTAACCTTCTATTCAGGAGACAGAAAGCCTACAGAAAAAAAGTTTAAGGAGAAAATTTTACCTCCATATAAGGAAAAAAAACTTTCTAATATCCTATCCAAAGACGGAATGAACATCTCATGTGGTCATGAGCCTCCCATCTGTAGAAGTGTTCAACCCCAGGCTTTAAAATCGCCTGCAAGAGTGAGGTATAAGGCATTTAAGGATTGAGTGAGTCGTTGAACTAAGTAGCTTTTAAGGCCCATCTAAATCCTGATATTTGATTTTTCTTTCATTTCAATTTTAAAGTTATATGTGTCTATGAAGAGCCTAACTAATCTATCTCTCTTGGGGAGAAGAAATTTCAGTGGATGCTCCTAAATGGTGTCATGGCTTTTCCTGAGATCCAAATTTGATAGTTCTCCACACTTAAATTTAGTAGGAACAAAATCCACTGCTTCCAAAACCACCACTAGTTTTCTGACTTAGAGTTTGGCGAAGAATATAATGTAAATAGCCCTATCCTTTCTTTTCTATCACAATAAATATCTAACCAAATTTATTTAGTTACTCATTTTGGCTGGAGGTTGGAGGGATCAGTAAGAATTTCTAGCAGTATTTTCGGTGAGAGATTTTTTTCCAAATATATGGACTTAAACAAACCAAACAGAGCTATTCTGCCATATTTCAGTATGGATTTGCTTGGTACTTTTCCCATGAAGATACAAATTTAAAGGCCTTCTATTTCCTGTGACAAGGGCAGAAGGAAATCTGAGATATATAGAACAAGCATTTAATGATCTAACTGTTGCAAATTATCTCTGACTCTTTAAAAGTGAAATATAAAATGGAAAGTGTTTTTGTTCATAGCAAGTATGCAAAATAATAATATCTGTGCTGGCATTAAGCCTAGAAGACACACTGACTCCAGTATGATTTCAATTCCAGGCCTTTCACTGACTAAATTTCAGTAACTTCATTGATGAATATCAACGTTATTGACCCTACTAAGGTTTCTGTGTGTGTATGTGTGTGTGTGTGTGTGTGTGTGTGTGTGTGTGTGTGTGTCCCCTAGGGAACTGCTGCCATCTGTCAGTGAAGAACGTCTAGCATTCTTGCAAAGAACAGCTGTTTATATCCAGACTGCTTAGCAGAGTGCATGAGATGAGGCTATTTGTGAGGCAAAAACGAAGTTCAACTTCTTGTGCATTATGCGTATGTTACGGGTCTAGATTTAGGTGGGCTAATAGGTTGAGCCAAAAAGCTTGGCAAATTGATACAGCAGGAGCCTTCTGTTGAACATTAATCATTTCTTTCCTTAATCTTTATACTTGTCTCCTAGTCTGGTTCAATAAATAACAGTGAATTCCCATGCCTTTTGCTACAGAGGCTCAACCCCAGTCCACATTCCCACAAACGATCCTTTAGGTTTGTATTAGCAACTTCCTAGTTATATTTGTAAGCCTGACCTTTCATTGATTTCTAGACACATAAGGATACCTTTCAAGGAACAGCATACAGCTCTCTTGGTTTTCATACAAGCACCTCAAACTCAACAAGGCAAATGTGAGCAGGTCACCTTCTCTCTGCTCCCACTGCCGACTGCCTTAGTTCAGTACCTCCTTTTGTCTTACCCAGAGCATAGCAATCAAGAATAGCCCATGGACTCTTTTGTTTGTGCAAATTAGGGACCCCTTTCTTCAGTCCATGGTGCCCCACCGCAAAAACTGACTTTGTAAATACATCGTGGGTGAGATCGTGAACTGGATTTCAGGCCCTGCAAGCTGTGGCCCCGACAGAGAGACACTGACTGTGCATAGGAAAACTAATTTTCTCCTCTCCTCTGTACTTCTGGCCACCAAATGTGTGGGGTGTTTTTCCCCACACCAAGCAATTCTCTGCCACAACAATTGGGTGTTCTGTAATTCAGTTAAATTCAGACACTGTTTACCTGGAATGAGTGCAAGCCTCCTTGGCTTGGTCTCACAAGACTGCCCCAACTTCCATGCCAATCACAAGTCTGGGTTGTCACCTGTGCTTCTGATACACTGGCTATAAATCAGAGGTTCCCATGACTCTCTCCTCTGGTTCAATAATTTGCTAGAACAGCTCACAGAGCTCAGGGAAACATTTATACTTAGTGGTTTATTATTAATATATAATAGAAGATATGACAAAGAACACAGATGAAAAGGTACATAGGGGTCGAGAAGGGTGCTGAGCACAGGAGCTTCTGTGTCTTTGGTGTTGGAATGCACCACCCTCCTGACACATGGATGTGTTCATCAACATAGAAGCCCACCAAGTGTCATCTCATTAGAACAAAAAGATGCTCCTATCACCCAGGAAATTCTAAGGGATTTAGGAATGCTGTGTCAGGAACAGGGTCAGACCATATACTAAGACGAAAAATGCTTCTGGCACCCCTATCACTTCAGAAATGACAAAGTGTTTTAGGAGTTCTATGTCAGGAACTGGGAGCAGAACCCAATACATATTTTTCTTATTATTTCACGGAAATAATGTATATATTTTCTTACTATTTCAAGATCAGAAAGCGATTCTGATCTTGAGTCTAAATCATTTCTGGTCTGCCCTTTCACACTGAAACGCAAATCTGTCATGCCCTGTTCCCTTCTTAAAATCCTTCAGTGGCTCTCCATACATTTCCAGTTAAAGTGGTACTTCCCTGCATAGCAAATGAGGGTACTGACTTCTGAGCCTTGTGTTACAAACCAAACTGGGGTCCGTTCACCTGGCGCAGTAAAGTCAAACATCCACATTGAGGTTTTGCAGCAAGAGAAAGGAGGGCATTTATTTGCAGGGTGCCAAGCAAGGACAGCTGGGAAGCTCACACTTATGACCTCACCTCTCTGATGGATACATGCAAGGGTTTTTAAAGGAAGGAATAAATTTCAGAAAATCAGAAGTTACAGGCAAAACTACAAATCAGTACATGGAGGTTATACACTGATTTGGCTGAAAAAGATACCTTGAAATGAGGGGCTTACAGGTGATAGGTGGATTCAGAGATTCTCTGATTTGCAGTTGGTTAAGGAAGCAGGACTTTGTCAAAAACTTGGGGGTCAGAAGAAAGGAACGTTAATGTCCGGGCTTTGGGACTGACTTTCTCCAGGACCCTCAGGAAGAAATTTAGAACAAAGAACTGCGGTCAGAGTTCAGTCCTCAATTTCACCCTTATTTGAGGTCTCTGTGTCAGCTGATGGCATTTTCCACTTGGTGGGAGGCCAGATTTCTGAAAAACAACTCCGTGGCATATGTTACAGTGTTATCTTTAGTTTCTATATGGAACCAAGCATCTTGTGATCCTAACTTCTTTGGCTGTTGTTTTGAGTCATTATTACCTTCTTACTTATTAGGTTGCTCATTTACTTCTCACGGCTACGTAGTTGCCTAGAATATCCCTTAAAGGAACTCAAGATTTTCCTTTATTTCCTTGCTTACAGAGGTCGGGAGTGGGTGGCAATCCTTTAAGAGGGGTCCCTGCACTGCCTCACTTGTATTAATTCTAGGTTCACCTCCCTCCACTCAGCACACACCCCTTGCACCCACCGTACTGAACCCTGGGTGGCTCCCATGATGTATAGTGTTTCTTTCTGTAGCTCTTTCCCATGTCTGTGCCTTGTTGCATGCTGTTCCATCCACCTGAAATGCCTTTCCCCACTGCCTCACCACGCTGGACCCACTCACCTCCTCTGATGCAGTTCAGTCACCCAGATTTAAGAAGCCTCTGCCGACGCTCCAAGTCAGATTGCTTCTGAAAGTTTGATGGATACATCATTTATGTGCCATAAAGTTTACCTTTTAAAATTACACAGTCCAGTGGTTTTTAGTGTATTTACCGACCTGTGCCACCATCTCCCTAATCTAATTTTAAAACATTTTGTTACTCCCAAAACCCACTGACAGTCACTCCCCCATCTTTCCTCCACCCTCAGCCATAGCAGTTACTAATCCATGTTGTCTCTAAAGATGTTCTGTCAGAATTTGGTGCCTTTCTCTGGCCATAACTGCATCCCACTAGCTGGCCTGGTTGTCTTTCCAGCCCGTCTCATCCAGGCAATCTGAGGGTGTTAGCAAGCAGAGGCCTTGTCTTCAGCTTTGTATTCTGAGAACCTGGCTTGATTTGCAAACATGATAGGACCTCAAAATTTGGTTGAAAAAAGAGAGGAAGGATTTTGTATTTGAACTATCTTTTCTCCCCAAAGGTTATTTATCTACTGCCTCAAATATCAGGATTCATTCTTACTCTGTTAGGGAAAGAAGGCCTTCTTGGTGACAGAAAATGTTTGACCTTTGACCGGAATTCCTAGTATAAAAGAAGTGGGCAGGTGCAGTGGCTCACGCCTGTAATCCCAACACTTTGGGAGGCCGAGGCAGGTGGATCACAAGGTCAGGATTTCAAGACCAGGCTGTCCAACATGGTGAAACCCTGTTTCTACTAAAAAAAAATACAAGAATTAGCCATCGTGGTGGCACGCACCTGTAATCCCAGCTACTCAGGAGCCTGAGGCAGGAGAATTGCTTGAACCTGGGAGGCAGATGTTGCAGTAAGCCAAGCCAAGATCGTGCCACTGCACTCCATCCTGGGCGACAGAGTGAGACTCCTTCTCAAAAAAAAAAAAAAAATAGAGAGAAGTGGAGAATATGGAGGAAGAGTGCGTGTTAAGGAAGACAGAGTTGTACTCAGAAGAACTGCCCCAGCGGGATTTGTTGTTGTCCTTAAGCAGTACTGCTTAGAGAACTTCGAGTATCTATTTCTTAAGGGGACCAGTTGATTTTCTTCCCTGAAAGAAGTTGTCTTAGCACACACAGGAACCAACTCAGTTATAGAAGTAGTGGGCGGAGGCTTTGGGGTCCACCAGAACTAAGTTTGATTTGAGGCTCTTACTCTGACCTCGTGATGACCTTAGGTAAATTGTCCCCTCTGAGCCTCAGTCTCCTCACTTATAAAATTAAGGAGAGAATAGGATTATCATGGAACACAAGATCAAAATGAGACCATGGGTTTAAAGAATATAGTACAATTCCTGGCACGTTGAAGGCTTAATAAACAGTAACTTTTGCAGTAGTTAAATGCAAAAGTTAAAGTTAAAACTCTAGAAAGATAGAAAACCCACTGATTCTAGTTAAAGAAAAAGTTAAAACTCTAGAAACATAGAAAACCCACTGATTCTAGTTAAAAGAATTTTCTTTTAATGGGAGGGTTTCACTAGCTTATTTTACAAAACTGTGAACTCTCTTCCACCTCTTAGACACCACAACACCTCTGACATACCAGATGCATGGAGGTGTTTCCCTGCACGCCAATCAAACCCTTCTCCAGCAGACACCAGCTGGGAGTCGCACAACCCTATTCATCTAGCCTGAGTTAGCAGCAGATCCCTCAAGTTAAGGGCACAGTCCTACAAGACTGCCTCCTACTTCAGGTTCCAGTCAAAAGTCTGGGCTTCTGGAACTTCGGACCCACTGGCCGTAAATTGGGGTTCCCATGACCGCTTCCTTGGGTTCAATTAATTTGCTAGAATGACTCGTAGAACTGAAACACTTACGTTTACCCATTTATTATAAAGGATGCTACAAAGGATATAGATGAACAGCCACGTGGAAGAGATGCACAGGGCAAGGCATGTGAGAAGGGGTGTGAGCTCCTATGACCCTCAGCCAATGCAACATCACCAGGAGCCTCTATGTGTTCAGCTATCCAGAAGCTCCCCAAATCCTGCTCTTTTGGGTTTTTATGGAGGCTTCATTACATAGGCATCACCGATTATAAAATTGACAATTGATGATTAATTCAAGCTTCAGCCTGCCTGCCTTCTCCCAAAGTTGGAGGGTGAGGCTGAAAGTCCCAAGCCTCTAATAATGCCCTGATCTTTCTAGTGACCAATCCCCATCCTGAAGCTAAGGGGCCCTCAGCCAACAGTCATCAGTCATCTTGTCTTCAAAGAGATAAGACAGTCTTATCCCTCTGGAGAGTCCATGGGTTTTAGGAGCTTTTGCCAGAAAATGGGACAAAGACCACACATACTTCACAGTATCACATCCTGCCGCCCTCTGGGTTGGCCTCATTCTCCCCTTCTGAGCACAGGGACTGTCAGCAGCTCTAGATGCACATAGGGAAGTCTCATCATCAGAGAAAAGGGCTTCTCCAAGCTCAGGACACTGACTGATGCCTATAGGGACACAGGCTACTTCCCTTTACCTGTCCCCAGGGGAAGGGAGGGTGAAATACTATGGTTAGTGCAGCTTGAATCACATGCCCTTCCTTGTGGTCAGAGAGAGGGATTAGTTAACAAAAGAGAAAAGCTCTTGGGCAGACAGAATGTGACTGTCCAATGGGCTCTTCTTGCCTGCTGCCCAGATAGAGCCAATTTATCAAAGCAGAGGAACTGCAATAGAGAAAGAGTTTTACTTACATATGTAGAGCTGGCTAAATGGGAGATCAGACTTTTACTGTTACTCAAATCAGCCTTTGCCAAATTCAGAAGCTAGGGTTTTTCAAGGATAGTTTAGGGGAAGGGGGAGGTGCTAGGCAATGGGTGCTTGCTACTGATTGGTTGGGGGTGCAGTCATGGAGGTGTGGGACATGGTCCTCAAACATGCTGAGTCACTTCTGAGTGGTCCCCACAGGAATGGCTGGCAGGTCCAGCTGGAGTCATCAGTCATCAGACATGCAGAAAACCCGAAAAGACATCCTAAAAGGCCAATCTTAGATTCTGCAATAGTGATGTTATCCGTAGGGTTGATGGGGGAAGTTGTACATCTTGTGATCTCTGGAATGAGGGTTGGCAATTGTTTATGTCTACAACTCAGCGGAATTCAAATTCCTCTCATCCTAGCCTGAGAGGCTTTCATTAGTTTTACAAAGGCAGCTGAGTTTTGGGGAAGGGCTGTTATCATCTAAATTGTAAACTTAATGTCCCCCAAAGTTAGCTTGGCCTAAACCGAGGAATAATTAAGGGCAGTTTGAAGGCCAAAGGCAAGATGGAGGTTAGTTAAATCAGACCTTTTTCACTGCCATAATTTTCTGTGATAATTTTTGCAAAGGTGGTTTCAATGGGTGCCTACTACTGTTTTCTCCCCTCTTTGCTGGAAAGCATAACTTTCCAGGGCTTGTTAAAGCAATTAACGTATGGTCATGGTAAGGCTTGGTGGGGAAAGTCTAGGGCTTGACCTTGGACCTTCTCCTAGAGAATAGCCTTGTCTAGGAGAAGCTTTCTCAGCTGCAATAAGCCAAATAAAGATGTTCATTGAGGCATAAGGTGGTATTCAGCATCCTTTGGTCTGCTGCCTGCAAAGAAGGCACCACATAGAGTGGTATGGAGTCCAGCAGCTGGGTGAGGCACAGCCCTGGTGAGAGCTGCAAGCTACCCTGGGATGAGACTTAAGGGCCGGGGCTTCTTTCTCAAGGACGATTAAACAAACAGGGGCTCAGAGCAGGGGTAGGAGTGGGATAGAGAAGCGAAAAGAGAGATTACCCATTGTGTGGGGGAACATGTGGGAACTCTGCAAGTCATAGTAGGGTATGCCTTTGTAAACTAATAGTCTCAGTAAGTTCATATTCTACCCCACCTCCAAGGTTTAGAGTAGGAAGGGTATGTGGGTTGCTTTGATGTAAGGCTGAGTATTCTAGAGGGATGGTAGGAGGCAGCTGTGGAGAGGCATAGAAATGAGTCAGAAGCAGACAGCCCCACCCTTGGGGTAGAAAAACCTGTATCTATTTAATCCCCAAGTCTCTGGGACCCTTGCTGTCCAGTCTATCACCAGTGAGTCCTCTCTCCACTGTGGAAGGAGTTCTCCTTCGTCACTCACCTAGTGCTTTAATTCTCTTTATCACTTTGACCTTGGAAAGTTTCGTTTGCCTAGTTTAAATCTTACAAGAGTATTTGCCAACAGAATAAATGATTATAATAACACAGCCTCTGAACTTGACATAGGAGATGCATCTGCAGAGTTTTTTCTTGTGTGGGTAGATAATGACTTGCATTTCGTTCAGAAGGAACTGACTGTTTAACAAATGAGTTGCTGAAGGCGCCTCAGTTAACTCTCAACCACTAGTGTTTATTAGTGCACTTAGACAAACTTGAGCATATTATCCAGATTCTTTACAATATAAAACAAAGACAACCGCATAGTTTATTATTCTCTCATTTCCCTTTATTTGTTTTTAAATTGCAAAAAGAATGCTTGCTTGTTTTATTAAGAAAAATGATACCAAATATATAAAGAAATATTTAGTAAATTGTCCTGCACTCTTACACCCTCAACTACCTTTCCCCAAGGTAACTAAAGTTAACACATTCTGTGATTACACAACTGCATAGAGACCTATATACATACTTATGGAAATAAATATATGGAAGTATGGAATATGTAATTATATCAATGTTAGCAATAGAATCATAGTATGCATATTATTATGGAATTTTCTTTCTCCTATTAATATATGTCAGGTGAAGATCAATATTTAAATCAGTCTTTTAATATTAACATGACATTCTTTCCTGTGATTGGTTGAGACATGACTGTCCCTCTAAGGGACTGTTCCCCCTGGAGGGATGGTCAAACTATTTCCAATTTTTGCCACCATGAACAATGCTACATTAACTATTCTCGTGTGTCTATCTCTACATACTATTTTCTTTATTTCATGGACTAGCTTCTCAAAACTATGGAATTGTTGATTTTTATGCTATGCTTATTTTTAATATTAATAGTGTCAGATTATTTTCCAAAATTTTGTTGTAGCTCTCTGTATTAGTCCATTCTCATGCCACTATAAAGCACTGCCCAAGACTGGGTAATTTATAAAGGAAAGAGGTTTAATTGACTTACAGTTCCACATAGCTGGGAAGACATCAAGAAAATTATAATCATGGCATAAGGGGAGGCAAACACATCCTTCTTCACAAGGCAGCAGGAAGGAGAAGAATAAGAGCCAAGCAACGGGGAAAGCCCCCTGTAAAACCATCAGATCTCATGAGAACTCACTATCACAAGAACAGCCTGGAGGTAACTGACCTCACGATGCAATTAACCTGCCACTGAGTCCCTCCCAAGACATGTGGGGATTATGGGAACTACAATTCAAGATGAGATTTGGGTGGGGACACAGCCAAACCATATGACTCTCACTGTTATCAACTTGAGAGGTTTCCTGTATTCTTAGCAGCTCTAGACTTTTTTCTCCCTTTAAAATCTTAGATGTATAATAGTAAAAATGGTATCTCATTTGTGTTTAATTGGCTTTTTCTTGATTTACTCATGAGATTGAACCTTTTTTCTTATGTTCATTGACTATTTGCTTTGCTTTCTCTCAGCTGTATGTTTATGTCTTTTGCATATTTTTCAGTTGAATTGCTTGCCTTTTGTTCTTTTTCTTTTCTTTCTTTTTTTTTGAGATAGGTTTCACTTTATCACCCAGGCTGGAGTGCTATGACCTAATCTTGGCTTGCCATAGCCTTCACCTCCTGGGCTCAAGTAATGCTCCTACCTCAGCCTCCCAAGTAGCTTGGACCACAGGCACATGCCACCACACCTAGCTAATTTTCTTGATTTTTTTTTTTTTTGTCGAGACGAGGTCTCACTATGTTGCCCAGGCTGGGTCTGGAACTCCTGGATTCAAGCAATCCTCCCTTCTCAGCATCCCAAAGTGTTGGGATAACAGACACAAGCCACCATGCCCAGCCTGACTTTCTTCTGATTGATTTTTTTAAGTTATATATGTTAAGGATTAATATTTGTTTATCATAAGTACTGCAGATAATTTTCCTAGTCCACCATTTATCTTTTGGCTTTATGATATAATATATAGTTTAAAATGTATTAATTTCATAAAATCAAGTATGTCTCTTCTTTTCTTTCACAGTCTTTGAGGTTTTTTTTTTTTTTTTTTTGGTGTTTTTAATAAGCTCTGCCAGATACAGGATTATGTAATCGTCTTGATTCCCTTAAAATAGTTTATTATTTGGCATTTTTACATTTAGATCTCTAATTCATCTGAAATTTGATTCTAGCATTCTTTCTTCAGATGTGTACCAATTATGTTGTTACCATTTTATTAGTCAGAACAGTCAGACTGGTGAATTTGAAACACCGATCTGTCATATATGTTGCGGGTGAGCACAACTATCTGGGCCAGTGGCATGGGAGTAAAAGAATTTGCCAAGACAGTTGTAGGTAAAGAAAGACAGGTTTATTAAAGAATGTAGGAAAATATGTTGCAAGGAGGCAACAGGCAAATCAGCATGCGGGAAGCTGACTGCAAGGAGACAAAGGCTTGCTGGAGATTTTATAGGATGGTTCTTAGTCTGATGGATAACGCCAAGGTAGCAGGGAGCTAACTTGCATTCTTCTGTCAGCTGGGGTGTTTGATAAATGGAGGCATTCGATGGTAAGCAGGAAGTTTGTGAGGTATGTGAGTTACCTGTGCAGGAGGGTCATATGTCCTAGCCCGTAAAGAAAAGCAGACCTGTAGCTTTTCTGCTTCTTCTTTTTGTTTATATGTTCTGGACCATGAAGAAAGGCTTATTCCTAGCTTATTTGCTTTATCTCTTTGCTTTCCCCCGGTCCAACCAGCCTGACTCCTTTTCCCTAATTAGGACTCCACAATATATTAAATTTCTAGATATGCTTTCTGGGCTCTGTATTCTGTTTCATGAATCTGTCAGTTGATACTGTTAGTTGCCATCTATTCCATGACGCTTGTCTTTGGGTTATGGCAAATATATCTTGATAACTTCAGGAGGGATCCCAACTACAATAATTTGGTTAAAGAAGAATCACATAAAGAAAAACAGATTGTCTTGAGATAGTTGAGAACTAATTCTGTCAGTGTATTTAAATTAAAAACTCAGCGGATGGGGAAATGAGTACTACTTACACCACAGTGCATTTATAGGCCATATTTGTATATGATTAGCAAATGTATTATACTTAATGGAATTTTTGGGTTCCTACACATAGATTATTTTAAAATTTTTGTGAGTGTATTCTTTGCCCTTAAATCTTGACAAGAAATCAGCTTTGAAATCTTAATGTGGCCCTATCTCTAGGAAAGAGTTCATTTGATATGGGGTTCAAGCATCACTAATTTAAGTAAGTGTAGGATAAATCAATATGTAAGAGAGTCTAGGAGAAACCATCTCAATAGTGAGATGTGAGTTTGTGATTATTTAAAAAATACAATTAGTTTTCTAACTTTTAGAAACATATAACTTCAATCAGCCAACAGATGCCTGATAACTAGAGGAATTTTGGTTATCTACCTTGATCACTAGCTGAGAGGGAATTCTAATTAAATATTAAAATTTATATTTTAATTAATTATAAAAGTGTTTAATTAAATATAAAGGATTCTTATTCTTAAGCAAGTACAACATTTCTCTTGCAGTATTTGAGAATAACTAGATTTTTTTCATTGAGAAAGCAAATGCAAATTTCAAACAATCCACCATTTGTATTAATTAGTAGAGTTCATATTAATGCAATTTTATTTTAACGCCTTTTGGCTCTCTTTGAATTGACTCATGTTGGGGCCCAGCCAGATGACCCTTCAATGCTTAATTCTAAATTAACCTCCACATATAATTAGAAATGATCCCTGCTCTTTTTCACTGAGCACTGGATATTCAATAGTTAACTTTGTTGTTTTTTTTTGAGACGGAGTATCACACTATCGCCCAGGTCAGCTCACTGCAACCTCCACCTCCCAGGTTCATGCAATTCTCCTGCCTCAGCCTCCCGAGTAGCTGGGATTACAGGTGCACACCACCACACCCGGCTAATTTTTTGTATTTTTAGTAGAGACAAGGGTTCACTATGTTGGCCAGACTAGTCTCGAACTCCTGACCTTGTGATCTGCCTGCCTCGGCCTCCCAAAGTGTTGGGATTACAGGCATGAACCGCCGCGCCCAGTGGATAGTTAACATTTTATTGAGAATTAGTCCAGGTCTACAGTCCCCCATCTACAATTTTGAAATCTAAAGAGTTCTGAAAACTCTAGGCCTTTTGAAACTCTGACAGCACACTCTGACGTGATATTTATGGCCTTTATCCCTCTTTATATACTTTGATGCATATATATTTGTATGCTTTAGGAGAGCTGCCCTAGGCTCCACTTGGGTTGATACATAGTATACATCTAAGCACCATTTCACCTTTCCCAAATTAAAAGAAAACAACATTCAATAACAAAATATATCCCTGGTTCCAGGGATTTCTGGTAAGCAATTATATAGACTTACATTTGGGAAAGGCTCAGTGGTGCTTGCCAACCCCATTCTTTTTGTTATCATCATTCATGATAGCATTAAAGACTACAAATAGTGTCATTTATTGAGTACTTCCTGTGTTTATAGGCATGGCTCTAAACTGAGAGCTTGAGGCTGTCACTCTTCACATCGAGCCACATCACCACTAAAACAGAGCTGCATCGGCTACAGCTGGTATCCAAACCAGGAATTCTACTCCTGCACTCTAGCATTTCTTTTTACATCTACTATATATTTGTCCATGAGATTTTTCTCTTCCTCCTTAGTACTCTGTTTTACTTCTGCGGTTTGGTGTTCTTTGTGGAAAATGGGATAAGAATAGTGGAATATACGGGGGAATCCATGCATAATGTAGTTAGGTTGAGGCCCTTAAACTTTCAGCTCCTCCCTGTGTCAGTTTTCTTATAAAATGGGATTCCAACACCTGCTCTGCCTACTTCACAGGGTGATTGTGAGGCTTTGATAATAATATATTTCAAAGTCTTTCAAAGGGCTTTGAAAGGTTAATGTGCTCTATGACACATGCTACCTTTGACTTCATCCCTCTAAAAATCTTCCTAAAGCAAAGTAACTTCAATTCTAAAACATGAAAAGTATCAAATAATTCTATAGTGCTTAATATTCAGGCTTCGGATACTCAGAAGAAGAAGGAAGATGATGAAAGGCAGGATGACTCTGAGCATACACTGAAATGCATCCCTCAACTCTCATGACTTTTTAGGAACCCACCATCTTCAGAGAGTGTCAGTGAGCCTGCAGACCTGCAGTGGTTAAATCAATAGTTAATGATGTTCATCATGTAATTTGAGCCTCTAGTTTGTTTATGCTAGACCAACTTTATCCATACTCCAAACAAATTATCTCTTATAATTACCAGCCCGAAGATAAATCTCTAAATGTTTTTCTGATGATAGTGCTGTGGTTGGCAGGTGTTAAAAGTGCCTCCCAGGGACAAAGATTGAAGAGAGCTTGTTCCCACAAATCCTTCAGGCGAGGATGTTGAGCTTTCTATCCTGCCATGTGCAAAGGAGCCTTGTATGGTGCCCTGTTAATGAAATCTAATAGGCAAAGGTCGTACATCTTTACAAAGAAAAATGCAAAGTTGGTTATGTGATAAATGGGCTCCATGGGGCTCAATGGACGCGATTTAGTGAAAAAAACCTATGTTTAAACAGTCAGCTCAGTTGCTCGCTAATGTTTACGCCTTAAATATCTCCTAACAGTGATTCTCCTCACCTGGTAGAATGATTAAAATACAAAAATAAGCAGTTTGTATGGTTTTAGTGCTGTAAACCAAAGTGATTGGTCATCTAATGTTAATGTCAAACATTAACCACCAGAACAAACACTTTGAAACATGTAAAACACAGCTGTAGGTCTTTAAATAAATCGTTGTTTAAAAAACTGCCTAATTTAAATGTGCTATTAAAGTATCTTAAAGGAAGAAGTCTTAGGATCTGTATGTTTTAATCACTGCTTTCAGAATACTAAATAATGCATGCAAATATACAAGGTTTTATCCACAAAATTGTTCTGCTTAGAAATGCAAAAATAAGTTAAATCTGGAATTATAAAGAGTTAAATAAATCAGATATTGTTGAATTGAATCACTGCTGGTTTTAGGAGAAGTTACCAGTTCATTTGCTGTAGTTGTACTGCTGAGCCAAGAGACAGTTCAATAAATCAACTCAAGCTTGATGGATTCTTCAATTCATTGAAATGAGTGTGTGGAAGAGAAAAGAAATCTCTTAGTATTCCCTCTTTGACAAAAGGGTATGCAAAGAGCCTGAATGGATGAATGGTTGATTAATTTTGCCAGAAATTTTCTTGACAGCAGGAAATATGTTTTTGCATTACTCTGTTTGCCTGGGATTTATTTGGTAGAATATGAATTATTGCATGTAAATTTGTACCTGAGGCTATGTTGCTAAAGTAGATAGCTCTTGGTACAGTTTCTGAATACAGGACCTGTAATGTTTCTGTATGGTCTTGCATTCCACACCCGTATGTGTTGCCCTGCAGCAGTGTCTATAAATTTCTGCTCTCCCTGATGTTAGCAGAACAGTCGAGCACTGCCAGTGATTCAATATTGAGCTTGGTTTGAATGCTCATCTGTGCTTGTCTCAAGAAAGGATGGGGCTGGAGGCAAGCAACTGCTGGAGCTTCATAATTCCTTGACTCATCAACCTGGCAGCTTACTAATAAATAGACTCTTACCTGTAAATAAGGAAGAGAAGGTACAAGCTAACCTCTTGTGCTTTCTATACAGCAAGCCTACAAATGAGCACATTTCTTAGTTTTATCTCATCAAGAAGGAATACTGCTACACACAAAAAGACCTTGGCTGCAGTTGATGACAGCTGAACTCTGTGCAAACAGAAATGGGGTAGCCTCTCCATTTACCATCTTATACTTTTCCCATAAAGAAGGATGCTTTGCCACATGGGTGGCCTTTCCCAGGTCAGTGTGGAGGGTAGGAAGGCTTGCGGTTCTCAAAACCTGTATGAGACAATAGATAATACAATAATTGCTTCCATTTAGACCTCTTCTGCTGCCATGTTCAGTTGCTGGACTACTAGAAAGCCCAAGAATGAAGTCATGTACAAAGAAGTGCTTTATTTTCTCCCCACTCGCCGGTCTGAATGTTTGTGTTGCCCCAAACTTCATATGTGAAAATCCAAATCCCCAAAGTGATAGGAAGTGGAGCCTTTGGGAGGAGATCATGTCATGGGGCCACAGCCCCCATGAGTGGGATTATTGCCCTTATAAAAGAGACCTCAGAGAGAGCCTCGCCTTTTCTGTCACGTGAGGACACAGCAAAAAGATGGCAGCCTATGAATCAGGAGGCAGGAGCTCATCAGACACTGAATATGTCAGGATCTTGATCTTGGACTTTCCGTCCTCCAGAACTATGAGAGATAAATTTCTGTTGTTTATAAGCTACTCAATTTGTGGTATTTGCTTATTGCAACCCAAATGGACTAACACATCATTCATAAATTATTTACCTTTTTGTTCATTTTGTTTTCCTTCTAGAGGTTTACACTGGAACTTCCTCTTTCTTTTAGATACCAGACCAGAAATTATTTATAGCATAAAGTATGTCATATGACATTGTGCCTAATTTTACTTTATGTGTTTTTTTTTCATGCACCCACATTGAGTCTCTTGAAAGCATACCACCAGAGTGCTTATACTATTTCTGAAAAGAAGTATATAGAAAACGTATCCCTTTACAAATTTTGAATACATACGTGCACACACACACAAACACACACTGACACACACCCTACTAATCTCTGAGGCTGAAAAATATTTTCATCAGCTATCCAAATTTGGTATTTCATATTTTCTCCTTAGATTACAATAAGGGAATGAAAGATGATTAAAAGCTAATGTTAAGTGAAATAAGAAATTTCCTTGTATATTCTTATCAGATATGATGCTAAACCTCAAATGAGAACAAATGGCACGTGTAAATATACTAGAATACAGCTTAGAAAACTTGGGTTCCAGTTCCTGCTCCAGCATCAAATAATTATGTATGATATTGGGAATATTTTTGAAGCTTTTTGAGCTTCAGCTTTCTCATCTGTTAAATGGGTATCACCAATTCTTATCTTACTACCAGCTAAAAAATTGGTGAACATCAATTAAGATTATTTTGATCATATGTAGAAAAGCCAATATAGTTCTATAGACGTAAAATTTTATTTTCTCTTTATAAGTATTGTTACACTTTTAAGTTTTGATTCTTTGCATATGATAATATCAACCTTTGTTTGATGGAAGCTTCCTAGGTTGGTGCAGCCTAATGAGTGATCATAAGGTCTTCAGGGTCCCTTCCAGTTACTCCTGCTATTCCCTTGTCCTGGGCTTGTAGGAGTCCAGCTGGTGGGCGCCCCAGTTCTTTTGGTATCTCGGTAACCTAATTGTCAGCCACTGTGGGGCTAGCTGCTAGTCATGACTAGCATGAAAAAAAAATCCAAAACTATCTTCCTCAATAAAATGTGGGGGACTCTGCTTCTAAAATGCAAAAAAGTAATATTTTGGAAGATAAGCTTTTCTCTTTGTGTGGCCTCTGCTCCTGCAAATGTTCATTTCTCTGATTATAATTAGTAGGTTTTCATGAGTTGTGGCCTCATCTCTCTATTCTTCAGTTGGAAGTGACAGAAATTCAACTCAACTTTGCTTATGGAAAACAACAAACTAACTGCTCTGTTGATCATCAGGATAGATCTAGCTTCTGATACTCTTGGACTTAAACTCCAAGTGTGCCATCAGGGCTTGCCTTTTTTTCTCCACCCCTTGACTCTGTTTCTGTGTTGTCCTCATACTCAGGGACACTTCTCTCTCCATGACTCCCCAAGATGGCTCTGGGCAGCTCTAGACTCATGTGATCCTTAGATCTCAGTGTCTCGGAGGAACAGGGAGCTTCACAAAACCCCTGTGGAGTCTTTGAGTAGCCTCTCTCAGGTCACATGTTATTCCTGAAACCATCACCGTGGCCAAGTGGATGGAGCAGAGTATGGCTAGGCCTGGCTCACCTGCCACACCTAGGGCTCAGGTTAGGGGTAAAGACAACCCCAGGTCGGCCATATGAAGTTAGGAGGATTCCTCCCCAAAAGAAGGGATGACAGACAAAAATGCCTATGTCTGTGACAATCTGAACTCATTTTTATTTTAAGCTGTTATTTCCAATATTCCAAGGACTTTGCTAGCATTTTATATGAACTATCTTATTTAATCCTTTTGATAAACTATGTAGTAGGTATTATTATTCTCATTTTCAGATACAGAAACCAAGGCTTCGAGGCTAAGTAACTCACCCAAAGTTGTGTAATGAGAAGTGGCATAGCTGAGAATCAAACAGAAGTCTGTCCCATTTGAGAGCTAGAGGGTCTTCACGACTTCACTAGCTCACCATCTTTTTTTCCTGTAGGTTCAAAGATTTTAAAATTTAAACTGTTTTTGTGCATGTATCACCTTTTCCTCTGTCCCTGATTTGACCCCTACCTCCTGAATGTCTTTCCATTTTAGGATTATTAAATCATTGAATAGCAGAACTGGAAGGCACCTTACAAACATCTACCCAGCCCCTCCTTTCCACAGAAGGAGGGGAGATCTTCTGTGGAACCTCCAGGGAGGCCTTTATTGTGGACTTCTGAGTGCTTGAATGCTGCCAAATCTGGAAACAGACAAATCAACTCATTTTCCTGATGCCCAGACTTGAGTAGCCATTCCGTTGAATAACCTGAATCCCCTACATAGAAGGCCTTCAGTAAACACTGTTATTTGATAATCAAACTAGCTGTTGGCTACAGGATTATTGAAATCATTAACATTATCCATCTTTCAGAAAAAAAAAAAAAAAAAAACAAAACCTAAAACTTTTAAGGAACAGGCTGCTTTAAAAAAAAATCTTTATGGATCACAAAGTCAGTAGCAGGAAAAACCCTAAGAGTAAAATGACGGTTATTGTATTCTCCAATTCTGTGAATTGTGTGAAGATTAGGGCAAATAAATGAATTATCTTACCTCTGATACTGTACAAAGTGCATAGGGCCAAGGGCTATGGCTCACGCCTGTAGTCCCAGCACCCTGGGAGGCCGAAGCAGGCAGATCATTTGAACTTAGGAGTTCAAGTCCAGCCTGGGCAACATAATGAAACCCTGTCTCTACAAAAAATATATATATAAAAAAAAAATTAGCCGGGCGTGCCTGGAGTCCCAGCTTCTTGGGAGGCAGAGGTGGGAGGATCACTTGGGTCCAGAGGGTCAAGGCTGCAGTGAGCTGTGACTGTGCCACTGCATTCCAGCTTGGGTAATAGAGTGAAACCTGTCTCAAATAGATGAATGAATGAATAAATGAATAAATGAGTGAATACATCTGTGATTTTATGATTATTGCAAAGACACTAGATAGCCAAGGAATGAAGTCAGATGTTTGTGGTCTGGAACGAGCTGTGTTGATGTGCAATAGCACTTCAGTCCATGAAGATGTTGCCGTCTGTTTTTTTGATGTTGGGACAGTGCTGAATTGTGTGTGTTGGGTGGTACTCAGGGAGGCTGAGTACTGTGTGGCAGGAGCAAGGACCCATACCTGTGGCTACTCAGACAGAAGACCGAGCTCTCTCAGCAGGCAGAAAAATGACTGTACTGTTATTTCCCCAAGTAACCAGGTACCTAACTACTTTCAGAAAATTTTAAAAATCTATATAAATGGCAGCAACGGAGATGAGAAGCAGATGTCCAGTTCTGTCCTTCTGAGGTGTTTTTGTAAACTCCTCTTTCCCTCTTGCTACGAGAAATTGATGGTCTGTTGGTGGCGTTGTAAAATGAGAGTGAGAACAGAGTTGAGAATAATGGAGGAAAATCAGGGAGATATATACAGACATACAGACATGAAATCTTCTAATCATGAGCCAAGCCCAGGGTCCAGTGACTGCTGGAAG
This sequence comes from Piliocolobus tephrosceles, assembly GCF_002776525.5. Classification (NCBI taxonomy): domain Eukaryota; kingdom Metazoa; phylum Chordata; class Mammalia; order Primates; family Cercopithecidae; genus Piliocolobus; species Piliocolobus tephrosceles. The sequence continues at coordinate 90,786,555 of NC_045447.1, read as the reverse complement.
AGGTCTATTTCTGTCTCTCATTCAATCCAGCTCAGGTGGAGCTGTCAGCAAGAGACATGGTAGAAGCTGGGAACAGCAAAGATAAATGCTCTTTGAGTCTTACTAATGTGACATCTCAAGCCCCAGGAAAAACCAGACGCAGACAAACTATACAGCCTAGACACTACACATTCTTAAGTTAATCAGGCCTGCTAACCTGACACTGTGGAGAACTGGGCTGCTTATCTTTACAGCTGTATAAGAAATAAGGAATCTTGGCCCGGCGCGGTGGCTCAAGCCTGTAATCCCAGCACTTTGGGAGGCCGAGACGGGTGGATCACGAGGTCAGGAGATCGAGACCATCCTGGCTAACACGGTGAAACGTCGTCTCTACTAAAAATACAAAAATTAGCCGGGTGAGGTGGCGGGCGCCTGTAGTCCCAGCTACTCGGGAGGCTGAGGCAGGAGAATGGCGTGAACCCGGGAGGCGGAGCTTGCAGTGAGCTGAGATCTGGCCATTGCACTCCAGCCCGGGCAACAGAGTGAGACTCTGCCTCAAAAAAAAAAAAAAAAAGAAAGAAATAAGGAATCTTTAGCAGTTGTCTGATTCTAAAGTTAGAGTAAATGAAAGGCAACAAAAGGGTGATTCAAAACACATGTCAAAAACCAAGCCAAATGTGGGTGGGTGGTGAGGGCAGATTTCTTAGAGGTTCTAGACCATGATAGACAGAGAAGACTGCCCTTCCCCAGAGAACATATCTTAAGCGTAATTTTCTTTTTTTTTTTTCTTTTTTCTTTTTTTTTTTCTCAGACAGAGTCTCACTCCTCACCCAGGCTGGAGTGCAGTGGCATGATCTCGGCTCACTGCAAGCTCCGCCTCCTGGGTTCCCGCCATTCTCCTGCCTCAGCCTCCCAAGTAGCTGGGACTACAGGTGCCCGCCACAACGCCCGGCTAATTTTTTGTATTTTTAGTAGAGATGGGGTTTCACCGTGTTAGCCAGGATAGTCTCGGTCTCCTAACCTCGTGATCCGCCCGCCTTGACCTCCCAAAGTGCTGGGATTACAGGCGTGAGCCACTGCACCTGGCCAGGTGTAATTTTCTATGACATAAATGCATGTATCTGGTTCCCTTAGAGGACTTGATGCTTGCTAGTGTTGGGAGCAGCGGGGGTGTCTGAGTAAAAAGGTTTGACACCTTTACTATAAACAAAGGAGGTTTGCTTTGACCACTAACAAAATGTAATTGCAAGCTACTCTTTCTTTTGTTTACAGTTTATTACATAAATAATACATAAGTTTGTTCACACCGTAAAGGAATCTAAATAATGCAGACAAAGCTCAAGGCCTTTTTATTCCCTCCTTCAAATACCAGTCCTTTTTCTAAAAAATAAGTGTATCAATGAGGTATACTTTTTCCTAGAATTTTCTCCTTGCTCTTTTTGGTATGTACTAGAAAGATATAATTTTGTTTTTTAAGTTTAAAAAATATATTTATTGTTCCTGCCAGGCATGGTGGCCTGCAATCTCAGCACTTTGGTAGGCCAAGGTGGGGGGGATCACCTGAGTCCAGGAGTTCAAGACCAGCCTGGGCAACATAATGAGACCCTGTCTATACAAAAAAAAAATTAGCTGGGCATAGTGGTGTGTGCCTGCAGTCTCAGCTACTCAGGAAGCTGAGGTGGAAGGATCACTGGAGCCTGGGAGGTCAAGACTGCAGTGAGCTGAGATCTTACCACTGCACTCCAGCCTGGGTGACAGAGCAATACCCTGTCTCAAAAAAAAAAAAAAAATATATACATATATACACACACACACACACACACACACACACACACATATGTGTATATATATACAGAGAGAGGGAGGGAGTGTATGTTTATAGTGTGTGTGTGCACGTGCGTGTATTTCTTAAACTTGTTTTTCCCTCACATAATAATATGTCTTAGAGTATTTCCACAGCAGCAAATATTTATCTCTATTTTGTTTTTCATAGCATAAAGAAATATGAAATATGAAAGCCCCATTGCTCACGAAACTATTTTCTGAGAAAGGTTGACTGGCAAGCCACTCTTCTGTTGCCATATTCTCAGTGTGAAATCATTTCCTCCTTCATATTGAGATGCTGCGTTCTACTTAGATGAGTTCCAAACTCTCTGGGTTCTGCATTTTGCAAAAGAGAGATGTTAAGAATATTCAATGTTTCCTTCCAGATTGCCTCATCTCTTTCATCTTTTTTTTGAGACGGAGTCTCGCTCTGTCGTCTAGGCTGGAGTGCAGTGGCGTGATCTCAACTCACTGCAACCTCTGCCTCCCAGGTTCAAGCGATTCTCCTGCCTCAGCCTCCCGAGTAGCTGGGATTACAGGCATGTGCCACCACGCCCGGCTAATTTTTGTACTTTTAGTACAGATGGGGTTTCACCATATTGGTCATGCTGGTCTTGAACCCCTGACCTTGTGATCTGCCCGCCTCGGCCTCCCAAAATACCAGGATTACAGGCGTGAGCCACCGCACTCGGCCCTCTTTTATCTTTTATTTCAGGGGTAGAACCTCTCCTTTTTTTATGGCTTCCAGTAGCATTGGTTAATATCTTACTACTCAACATGTGGTACACGGACCAGCAGCACAGCCATCACCTGGAAGCATGTAGAAATGCAGACTCTCAGGCCCGCTGAATGAGAATCTGCGTTTTAGCAAGGATCCCAGGTGATTTGTGTTTAAGTTACAGATGCGTGTGTTAATATATGTTGTGACTCAAAATCACAAGATTATATATATCTTTTTTCTAGGGGTGAGGAGGTAGAGCTGCACACTTACCTCTGATAGTAGCTCTCTTTATTGATCTTCCCTTAACTAATGTGCTGAACTAAATGACATTGGCCACTCCACCCTGTAACATATACTCATCAATAACCTTAGCTGAATGCTCACAGCCAGCTAAAAACTATCTAGACTGAACAGGTGCGTACATATGGATTCGCTGCATTTAATGTTTGCCAAGTATCAGCTGTGTTTGCTCCAAACCTATTTAAATCAATTGTGCATGTTAATATAATTAAACAATCTTGAATAAACTGATGAAATAGGAATAAGGTAGTTATTTCTAAGATTAATGCTTTGGAAAGACAAGAAAATGAAATGAAACATGCTCTCAAGAAAAATATGGATAATACATCTATAAAATTAGGATAATACAGCTATAGAAAATTGGCAAAGTTGTAAAAATGTAGAAGGAATCTGTGTTCAGATTTTTTTACATATGTTTCAGTTTTTATTCCACATTAAGGAAATTGAAATTAGAAATGGAAAATTATATTTTATATGTATGGCTACAACAAAAAGGTTGGAAAGCTATAAACCCATGCTTTTAAATATTTTAAAAGACCTTGGTCCTACATGAAAATATTGTAAATGGATACATTATTTTATGTTTGAATTCAAATAAGATTGTTTTATTTTATTTTATAATAAAACATTTCTTTTTAACAGTTTACCTTTTTAGCCAGATTTTTAATTAACCAACTCCTTGTCCTAATCATATCAGCTAATATAAAAATATATAGAAGAATTCTACTGTATAGCTTCATTTCTAAAGAGCCAAGCAAAGTAGAAGCAGGAATTTTATACCTTAATGGACTCTGGCTTTTTTTTGTTGTTTTTTGTTTTTGATAGGTAGGAACCTGAGGCTCAGAAAAATGAAATGTCTTGCTTTAGATAAAAATGTGGTTCTCAAATTGTGGTCCCCAGACCAGCCACATCAGCATCACCTGAGAGCTGGCTAGAACTAACAGCTCCAGACCTACTGAATCAGAAACGCTAGAAGTGGGGCCCAGGTGTCCGTATTTTAGAAGCCCTGCAGGTGATTCATGAGTTCAGCTAAAGTTTGAGGATCATTGACTTACATCACATCCTAAAGACAGCACCTGGAGAACCCATTGCTCCATTACACTCTCTGGTTCATTTATCCCACACTTTCTCCAAAAGTGAGAGTTCTTTTAATCAGAAATTCTGTAGCACCATAATTTAAACAATGGCTGCAACAAAAGAATGTTAGGGGAAAAAAGACTGTTTCTAACGTACGTAAGGTAGAAAGATAATCTCCAAACTCTCCCTGAAAATGGATTATTCTAGTGTCCTAATTGACAAATAAACTTTCTGTTAATGGAGTTGCAGCTGTTGGGTCTCGGCTGCTGCTGACTACCATCTATGTATTGAGGGCTGATTGTGGGAGAGATCCTAAGCTAAGTGTTTTACACATTTTCTCATTTTATAAGTAGGTTATTATACTCATTTTCCAGAGGAAAGAACTGAAGCTTAGCATAATTAAGTAACTTGCCTAAAGGTGCAGAGATAACAGACTGTGGAGCTAGGATGTGAGTCCTGGGCTGCTGTATTCCAAAGCGTGTTCTTTTAAGCACTACATTTTATTATCTGCTCATTTGGAGACGTTAGGGCTACTTTTTTAAAAACACACATACACAAATATGAACCAAGTTTTTGGAACTTATATTTTTCCCCAGTGACTATCAAAGTTCAGTCAATGACTAGAGAATAGAAACTGGAATCACTGGTGTAGAAACTATGTCTAGACAATACAAATTGAAAATGTTTCTTTATGTCAATACAGACTCCTATTCTCCACCCTACCTGCACATTCATCAGTGGACCTCCTTGAAAAATATACTGATACCCTGGCCTCACCCTTAAGCCGGTTAAATTTAAATCTCATGGGGTGGGCTGTGAGTACTTGTTTTTTGCTTTTTTTTTTTTTTTTTTATTTTAACAACTCTTAGAATAACAGGTTATCCTAAGGTGTAGCCAGGGTTGAGAATGGGTTGAGATATGAACATACAGGTTTAGATAATTCGGGCCCAGAAATGGGTTTTAATGAGTTTTTCCACATAGCCTAAGTTATTGGACAAAGATGCTGGCAACCTGTTACCAGGCAAGAATGCTAGCCATTCATTGAACAGTTGCAATGACCAGGAGTGTGGCGTAACATAACTATACCCTCAAATGTCTGCCATATTTTAGATTACCATTACAGGGATAAAAGATACATTTTTCAGGAATCCTAAATATCAAATTTGGTATTTAAAAATGCCCCGTTTAAGGCCAGGCGCGGGGGCTCACACCTGTAATTCCAGCACTTTGGGAGGCTGAGGCAGGCAGATCACCTGAGGTCAGGGGTTCGAGACCAGCCTGGACAACATGGTGAAGCCCCATCCCTACCAAAAAACACAAAAATTAGCCAAATGTGGTGATGTGCACCTGTAGTCCCAGCTATGGGGGGAGGCTGAGGTGGAAGGATCGCTTGAACCTGGGGGCAGAGGTTACAGTGAACTGAGATTACCCCACTGCACTCCAGCCTGGATGACAAAGTGAGACCCTGTTTCAAAAAAAAAAATCAAAATGCCCTGTTTACCCATAACTGAGTTGGAATGATAGTACAACTTTGCTTGATGGGAAAAAAAAAAAAAAAAAAGAAGAAAGAAACAACTCTGGAAAATACCTAGGTAAACTTCATTTCCTGGAATAGGAAGTAGATGTTTTATAAAATCTTGGCTCTTTCTTTTCAATCATCCTGCTGTTTTCTTTGTTTAAGAGAATCATAGTGTGTTTTCTTTTATAAACACACCAATCTAAACTAAAAGACAATTGATGGAAAGATTTTATTTTTACTGGCTTTGAAAAAGGAAATATTTAGCCAATTAATAAAAAGTATTCATCCCTGATGTACTTTCCTGGTTCTCCTGCCTGTTAAACTAGGCAGAATTAGCCACGTGTCTTGCTTTATGTAGTAAGATTTCTGAAACGATTGAGTGTGACTTGAATTATTTTTTAGGTTCGTAAGAGTCTCCTGCTATATTTTTCTAAAGCAGTGGTTCTTAACTGGGGTGATTTTGCCCCACAGGGGACATATTTAGTTGTCACAACTAGAGGAGGGAGCTTACTACTGGCATCTAGTGGGTCAAGGCCAGATATGCTATAAGCACCCTATAGGGTACAAGACAGCCCCCACAGCAAAGAATTATCCAGCCCCAAATGTCAGTAGTGCCAAGGTTGAGTAACCCTGGTCTAAAGTTATTACTTTTTATCTGTTACAAATTTAGATTTTTTTCTGTATTTTTCTTGCTTAGAGCCCTTCTATAAATCACTCTTGTATAAAATAATAGCAATTAAATTACAACCTTGTTCCACCAGAGTGAGCCCAGGTATTCTCTGCCTGGAAGGCTGGGCCTGTAGAACATTTCAAATATGTATTTAAAGCATTTTAATGCCTCATAGACGGTACTAATGGCAATGGAAGTTTGACAGTTATAGTGGAGATTTGAGCTTCTGAAGACCTCAAGGGCCAAAAAGAGAAACACCCTCATGTTGACCCGAAAGAATAAAGATTAAGGAGGCTTGGCTGCTTTTTCCTGGATTGCTTAAATAGTACAATGTATTTTCAATTGATTCAGCATAATTTTCATTCTCTAAGCTTAACACTTTTATAGATGTATCGCTCCTCTTTTTAATACCCTTCTTAACTGGAGCATAAAATAAAAATTAACATGAAAATAAAAATTAAATTATCTCACTATACTTATTTTTCCAAGAATCATGATTCTTCCTACAACTAGGCTTGGTTGGTTGGAACTAAAATGGGGCTTTGGGAAAGTATCTGAGTGTGCATGTGTGTGTTAGAATGTATGTGCGTGTGCCTGGGTATGCGTGTTACACCTTCGTGCTTGACGTCTAAAGTGCCCACCTATGGGCTTATCTGCTCAGCATCCCTCTTCTAGGAAATGACTCTCACCCACCAACTTCGTTATAACTGGTGTGGTGTCTGTGATTGGTGGTCTTTCCGAGCCACCTCAATTGTTTTGCTCAGGGATAGGCACTGAACCCAAGTGGGAACAACCAGAGTTCTTTCTCCAGGGTTTTCAAACTCATGACCAAAAGGGAGTCGTGACTCACTCGGCAAGGCCTACACAGACGTGCTGCAGCCACCTGTCGCTCCCACCGTGTAGAGGATGCCAGTTGGCTGCAGGACAGCAGAATGCCGCAGAAGAGGTTGGTGAGGCAGGACGCCCTGCATATCCCTGGCAACCCCTGCCCTTCTCCCAGCATGTGCTTGGGCTCTTCTTGGCTTCTGGGGAACACTCCCCAGATCCTGCTGACTTCTCTCTCTATTTAAATCAGTTATAGTTAAGTTTCTGTGACGTGCGACTGAGACCGTCATGACAGCAGTGTCCTTACCTGAAGAGGGATTCCTCCAGCTTCTCAAACACAGCCATCTCCAAACAAAAGTAAAACCACAAACCCCAGAGTGTATCTGTTTTCAGGAGGGGGTTTCTGGTAATTAGCTTAGATTGCAACAAATGGTACACACAGACTGCCGGCTCTGCATGTGTGCTCCAAGATGGGTGTTTACCCTATTATATTCCAATTTAAGAATGTCAAAAAGTTTATCAGTGAGCAAATGGAAATGAGCAAGAACACATAGATGGGTGGTGAAAGGTGTGTGCCTTGATGGATAGTTATTTTTTTTAGACTTCAAAAAAATTAATTACTTTCATTGGGTTGATAGCAAAGGGGGCACAATCGTATTCCCCACTTAAGCTTGGCGATGGTTGGGTATTTTTAGCAAATGAGTTGTCAGCAGAAAGGCTTCATTAGACTCATCAGGATATCTGCCCATGAAGAACGAATCCCAAACTGTACTGACAGTTTCCTTGAGCCAAAATGATGAAGCACCTCTGACAAGAGCCATATTGTGCTCCCCATGTGAGGAGCGTGAGGAACAAAAGAGACAGTTTGATCTTCATTTGGTCAGGTTAATATTGACACAGCTTAGAAAAATCAGAAGGGTGTGCAGTGCACACGTGCAGCAAGTGCTCTGGAGACTTGCCTGGTGGTTTCCATAAATCAGAAAGGGGAACCCAGAGAGGAAAGGAGGTTTCCTGCTTTCTTGAAATAGGGTTCAAACTAGATGATTTATTTTTACAAAGGAAAATAAATAAAGCTGTCAGTGTTCAGGCTCATGGCTCAAAACAAGCCAACGGGGACTTTTTTTTTAATCTATACATAATTATAGAAATCATTCATTATTATTATTTTTATCTGGGAGCTAGAGTGTAGCCCAGGTTCTACCATTTCAAAAATAGAGCATGGCTAATGAGCGGGGTTTCATTACATGTGTGTTCTGAATTATTTGTTCCCATATAGAAATTTTTATAAACATACAGAAACAAAAAGGGGCCCTTAAAGGAAACAGCAGTCTAGCCCTTTCCTTGCCAAGCACTTAAGTCCGTACAATAGAGGAACGTTTTCCTGAAGATGGATCTGTCCTTAAAGAAAATGTAAATTAGGCTGTTAGTTAATGAGGTGATGACTTGCTTGTCTTTAATTGGTTGTGAAACTCCGCCATCCAAGTATTCAATCTATTATTAACTGCTTGTAAGAGTGCCTGGGACCACTGTTACTCCAGGCCCAACTCTCTGTCCGTGTAACAACAGTGCTTCTTTATGGAAGATAAGATGGGATGGGAAAAGATGGGAAAGAATTTTAACTCCCTTATTTGAGGTGTGCCTGAGATCAGCCCACTTCATTTCAAGCAGTTCTTTTCGTGTGTGTCTGTGTGACAGGGTCTCGCTCTGTTACCCAGGTTGAAGTGCAGTGGTGGTATCTCAGCTCACTGCAACCTCCACCCCCAGGCTCAAGCAATCCTCCCATCCCAGCCTCCCCAGTAACTGGGACCACAGGCATGCACCTCCATGTGTGCCTTTTTTTTTTTTGGTATTTTTAGTAGAGACAGGTCTCACCATATTGCCCAAGCTAGTCTCGACCTTCTGAGCCCAAGTGATCTGCCCGCCTCAGCCTCCCAAAGTGCTGGGATTACAAGCATGAACCACTGCACCCAACCTGATTTCAAGGAATTCTGAACCTGTGCTTTCAGATGAACTACCTCCCAAGCACTTTCTCTCTCCCTTCATTAGTGATATGCTTATAGGAGGTAATAAATATTTGTTCCATGACAAGAAAGCAGTGATTTTCAGTTTTCAATAAACATGTTATCTCCCCCTCTATTCTTGAATTCTTCAACTCAAATGAGGGCCTTACAAGAGCTTTTGCTTGAAGGACTCTTGGTTTTTCCTTTCATACTTACCGCGTGCTTAACCTAAATCAAAGCATTTGCAGATGGATGACATTATCATTGCCTTTGATAGTTGTACCTTAATGAGAGGACTTCGCTTTTGTAGTCTTCTTCTGTTAAGAAACCCGCTAAGTCAGGAAAATAAAAAAAAAAAAAAGCCCCTTTAGCCTCTCTACTCCCGTCTGGCATTCTAATTTCTAGTTTCTCTGAGTTTTTGAACATAAGTCAGCTTGTATTGGGAGCATCTTTAGGTAATAAGATTTGTACATACTGAGCTGGGCGTGGTGGCTCACGCCTGTAATCCCAGCACTTTGGGAGGCCGAGACGGGTGGATCACGAGGTCAGGAGATTGAGACCATCCTGGCTAACACGGTGAAACCCCCGTCTCTACTAAAAATACAAAAAATTAGCCGGGCATGGTGGCGGGTGCCTGTAGTCCCAGCTACTCGGGAGGCTGGGGCAGGAGAATGACGTGAACCCGGGAGGCAGAGCTTGCAGTGAGCCAAGATCGCGCCACTGCACCCCAGCCTGGGCGACAGAGCGAGACTCCGTCTCAAAAAAAAAAAAAAAAAAAAAGATTTGTACATACTGAATGGTAAAGCAGGCTTCTTCCACTGCTTGTGTGTCTAAGTTACCAGAGCAAGAAAATCTACGTGAGGATACTTCTGGATAACCAGTGATTATGCCACATCTCCTGTTTTCCCACCCATTCCCTGTGTACACTTGCATGCCCAGCTTTTCAAAAGTACATATTACTACGAGAATATCACAACGTTCTTCTTTATAGAAGCTTTGGGGTTTTTCAATTTTAGGCTCTTACATATAGTTCACAGTCACCCTACGGTTCTATTTTATAGAGCAGATGAATAACTGGACATTTCTCACCAAGCATGGTAATGTTCGATCTTCAAAAGATGGAAGCAGCACATTATTGTTAGCAATTGTCAAAATCAAGGATGTTGCTTGCTTGTGTATGGTGACAAGAGAGAACCAACACCAAATCGAAGTAAATGGAGTAGTTAAAAACTATTTTTATTAAAAACTGAATCAATAACATCTTTGGTGAGGAGGGATATTCTCATTTAAGAATAACACAGGGGTGAAAACATGGGCTCTGAAGTCAGACTAACCTGGGTTTAAGTTCCATTTGTCTGTGTGACATCAGTTACTTAACCTTCCAAAGCCTCCATTTTCTCAATGCAAAAGAGAGATGATGTTACCTATATTACAGGGACATCTTAAAGTTTAGATGAAATGATGCAAAGTACTTAACAGAGCACTTAATGCAGAGGCAATACTTAATTATGTCAGGCAATGTACTATTGACTTAAATGAAAATTATATTGGCATTTATATGTGTTACATATTCATGTGCATATTGTAGTAGTTTTAATTTTCACAAAATATTTTCGCAAAAGGGCTCTCTTTTTAGCTATAAAGAATGATAATGTGTACTGTCTGACATTCTTTTCAAAATATGATGTCTAATATAGTTTTAATAGACCCAGTGAGTTTTTACTACTATGATGCCTTGGCTGCCTCATAAAAACAACAACAATAGAGTGTAGGCTGGGCACGGTGGCTCTCGCCTGTAATTCTAGCACTTTGGGAGGCTGAGATGGGAGGATCACTTGAGGTCAGGAGTTCAAGACAAGCCTGACCAACATGGTGAAACACTGTCTCTACTAAAAATACAAAAAAAAAAAAAAAAAAAAAAAAGATTACAGGGTGTGGTGGCACACGCCTGTAATCCCAGCTACTCGGGAGACTGAGGCATGAGAATCGTTTGAACCTGGGAGGTAGAGGTTGCAGTGAGCTGAGATCATACCACTGCACTCCAGCCTGGGCAACGAAGAGAGACTCTATCTCAAAAATAAAAAAGAACAACAGAGTGTAAATAAATGACATCTGGAAAAAACATGGAAAATATCTGCTTACCAATTAAAGAGTGTATGAAAAACAGAATAAATAAAATCTCTTAATTTATGCATTTGGTGTTCTCATAAATCATTTTCCTGTCAAAATTATCAGACTTTATTATTGCTGAATGTTTTAAATATTATAATGGAATTTTGGTTGCATAAATCATAATGCTTTCAAGTTAGAACATTTGTGTACATACCTCAGCATTTTTCTTATATCTTGATTTTAAAAAATAGCCCTCATTCTAGAAATAAATCCATGCAGACTGTAAATGTCAAACTGCACTCTTAAATTTCAATAACTCAGCAATGCAGGCTGGGCACTGTGCTTGCAAGGTAGTTAGGAATTGTCTAGTGTGTTTGTAAGACTCACTGTTCTCAAAATTGCAGCTGTACACTGGTGTTTTAATCTTGGTAATTATTTTTATCTACAAGCATTTTACCTATAAGTGACACCTATTCACTTGATTTTTTCCATTTCCTGCAAAAAAAAAAAAAAAAAAAAAATTCAGATATAGCAAATCTGGGAATTGCTTGTCCCTGACATTAGAAAATAATTTATTCTTAATAAAAGTCTTACTCAATATATTTCATCTGTAATTTGTGAGGAAGACAGCACTATAATAGGTATAGTCCAGAATGCTTGACCTATGTGGGAAGTATTAGCATCAGGAGTAAAATTCACTTGGTCCTTAGAAGTGAAAATTCATTTGGCCCTTCGAGGTGAAACGGTGGAAATGATGAAAAAGACTATTCATTGTAATGTAGCTGAAGGAAAAATCACTCTACATTTTTTTAATGCTTTAAAAGCTGTTGTTTGTATAGTGACAAACAGAAACTCATTCACTGAGTCTAACTTGGAATTAAAGATAGAAACTTTGATAATGAGATCAACACTGACTTACCAGTAGGTTTTATACCTTACATCACTTTTAAATGACTTTGCTTCATATTTAACTTTGCGCAACTTCCTCCATCATCTCACATCTAAGAATTTTACATGTAAATCACTTAAATGACTTAAAGATGTGTGTGATTATTATTTGAAAGTGCACATACATTATAGAGAGCATAAGGCAAAAATTGTCATAACTAGTCCCCACAGACAGAATCTTGCAAAAGTCCTTTCTATGAATAAGATTAATCCCATAAATCCTGAGAATTACCTAAAAATTTTTTTAAAAATTAAAAAAAAAAAAAACAGTAAAGGAAAGAGACTTAATGTTTATTGTCTACTATATGTCAGGCAATTGACCAGTCTTTTATATATGATTTTAATTCTCACAACAGTCCTATGAGGTGAGAGTTTACAGATAAGGAAACTAAGTCTCATGAAAATGAAGTAACTGACTTGAGTCACCCAGCTAGTGAGTGGCAGAGCGAGGGTTAACCTCATGTTTGGCTGACTCATAGGTCTTTACTACCTTGGCGTGAACTCCCTAAAATAATGAAGAGACAAAATAAGGTTTCAGAATAGCAATTTGGCTAAATTATAACAACTTTATTATCATTGAATCTTAATGTCCTTTGTATGTTAGAATTCAATACATATTATTTGAATACATCTAGAAATGACATTCTACTTTTATATGATTACAAAAATTATCTTCCACTTAACACCGTATCATGGGTGTTTTCCTGTGTCATTAAGTCTTCTTTGATAGCATAACTTTTAATAGCAGTTTAACAGTCCTTTGTGTAACTATTCTATGATTTACTTAACCATTGCTCTACTGTTGGACATTTAGATTGTTTGTAAGTTTAAGTTATTAAAGTAATAATCCAGTGAATAGCTTTGTCCACAAATCTTTGTGTACATATGTGATTATTTCATTAGGATATAGTTCTAGGCTGGGCATGGTGGCTTATGCCTGTAATCCCAGCACTTTGGGAGGCCAAGGTGGGAGGATCATTTGAGGCCAGGAGTTCAAGACCAGCCTGGGCAACATAGTAAAACCCTGTCTCTACAAAAAATAAAATCATTAGCTGGGCATGGTGGTGCATGTCTGTATTCCCAGCTACTTGGGAGGCTGAGGTGGGAGGATTGCTTGAGCCTAGGAGGTTAAGTCTGCAGTGAGTCACGATTGTACCATTGCACTCTAGCCTGGGTGACAGAGTAAGACCCCATCTCTAAAAGAAAGAACATATGTATATATTTGTTTTAAATCTTTTTTTTTTTTCTTTTAGAGATGAGCTCTCACTATGTTGCCCAGGCTGGTCTCAAACTCCTAAGTTAAGCAGATTCTTCTGCCCTGGCCTCCCAAAGTGCTAGGATTACAGATGTGAGCCACCATGCTTGGCCTAAAAAATAGAATATATTTCTAAAAAAAAAAGTTTGATAGTGCCCATTTGGAAATAATTACCAATAATGAGAAAAGAAGAAAATATTATTATTAAAGGATTTCTTTGATTAATGAGTTCAGATTTATTATCCATTTGTATTCCAGTTGTGAATTGCCTTTTATGTTCTGTAACAGTTTTTCCATTGGTATGTATCCTTTTTTCATAGATTTGTATTAACTCTCATTCTTGAGGACATTAAACCTTTCCCTCCTAGCTAAAAAATAATAATAATAATAATAATTGTATTGGGAAACTTTTAGTGACTTTAAGCAGGAGAGTGTCATTATTCAATTTATATTTTTAAAAGCTGCCTCTTGGGGAAGGGGTGGAAACAAAATAAAATAAAAGCTGCGCTTTGATGCTCTGTGGAGACTTTATTACTGAGAGACCAGCTGTGATGCTGCTGCTCAAGTTCGGCAAGAGATGATGGTGACTGTGGCTAGGACAGCAATGGAGATGAAGAGATATTAGAGAAGTGTTTACACTACAGATATATTTTAAAGGCAATGTTAATAGGATTTGCTGGTGAATTACGTGACAGAAGAGGAAATTAGCAATCGAAGATAATTCCTAGATGTTGGGTTCGAGTAACTAGGTAGATGATGGTGCCTTTTAATAGGACAGACACAACTGGAGAGGCAGTAGGCCGTATTTTACTTGAGATGCTTATTAAACAGCTACATGCAGATCTCATGTGCGTGTAGATTCTGTCATCAGTGGCAGACAAATGGTTTTAAAGCCATGTGGCTGGATTAGATCATCAAGGAGAAAGTGGAAAGAGAGGAGAAAGGGGACAGGAAACGAAGTTGGGTGTGAATATTTGGAGGCTTAATAAGGAAGAGCAACCAGCAAAGGTGACTGAAGGGGAGTCGATGGATCAGGAGAAAAACAAGGTTGTGTGGTGTCAGGAAGGTGAAGGAATTAAGTGTTTCAAAACAGAGGGAGGATCAATCTCGTGGAATACCGCAGAGAATCAAGTAGGGTAAGAAATGGAATGTGATTTTTGGATTTGGCAACCTCGGAGTGCTTGGTACTTTTGAGAAGAGAATTTCAGTGAAATGATGGAGCCAGATCCCCCACAGGGGGACTGAGAAAACAGTAGAAGGTGAGCATGTGTGAGTCATGTAAGAAGAGGGTTTCTGTCTGTCAAGGAATATCCACTCAAATGTTTTCAAGACACTCTTTACATCACTTTTATTTCATACGATGCACTGAAGCTACCAGCAGACAGCATAAAGACTGCCTTTTTCTGAGCAATGAAAAACCTAAAATATGCTATTGTGAGAATGAAAGGTTTCACTGCATCTGCACCTTCAGCCGTGAATGGAGTAATCTATGGGGGATCATCACTATCACTATCTTGCTTTTTATATTAGTTCAGGTACAGCTGTGTTGTTTCTGTTTTCCTCCCCTAGGTTATAATGAGCATCAACTTCTTTTAGGGTTCTTGGGACCTACACCTTAGCTTTTTGGCCAGGAAAGAACAAAAGCTTTTTCTCCCCATGTTTCCAGGCTTTCCCACTCATTCCCAAAGTAGGAATTACTAAGACAAGAAGACTCGTGACCTCCAAAAATGTTTAGTCATTGACTCTTCGGAACCACGAGTGACAAAGGGCTGTGACAGGGAGCAACTGCCCTTCTTCCTAACTGTTGGCGTTAGTCTGAGATTTTGCCAGCCAATTCCCAGTTGCAATGATTCATAAAGTAACTTCCTAAGTTCCATGCAGCAATTATAGGCTGGGGTCACAGATGCAGGAAGTGTGTGTGGCTGGGGTGGGGGTGGTAAATTCAATGGGAAGTGCTTTTATTGTCTAAATCCTTAGCAAATTGAGTGGGAGATATATATGTATGCATGTATATAATTTTAATTTAAGTAGGGGGAAATATTTTGGAGACATTTGAGCAGATTAACAAATAGTATTTGTATACATGTAACTAAAACAGTAATTTATCAGGTAGAAGGCAGATGGGAGGAATAAAATGCCAACCTGTATATACGGTTGGGTTGTGCTGGTGATGAAGTGCTGTTTATTCAGGGCCAGCCTAGCTTGTCAGCAACATAAGAGCCACTGCAGCACATGACTCCCTGCGTAGCTAGAAGACAATAATAAATTATCCCCTATGCAAACAGCACTGGCATAAAAGCAGAACAAACACACTCTGCCTCCTGGAATCCTGAAGATTCTCACTCATTCCCTCGTTTAATTCTGTTTTAAACATGAAACTCTTGACATTATTCCAAGGCCAGTAAGATCGAATCTGGCTTGGAGAGCTGATGAGAATCTGTTTTAGGGTTATTGTAAAATGGATTTTGTTTCTCTAACTTGCCTAGGTGATTCACATCGTTTTTTGATTTATCAGCGCTTCATTTGGTCCTGTGGAATTTGGGGTCACCTAGAGGAAAATTGAGCTAGAGTACTTGAGGGACATGATGAAAATACAGTCTCTGCAGTCATAAAAAAGGATGAGCTCATGTCCTTTACATGGATGAAGCTGGAAGCCACCATCCTCAGCAAACTAACACAGGAACAGAAAACCAAACACTGCATATTCTCGCTCATAAGTGGGAGTTGAACAACGAGAACACATGGACACAGGGAGGGGAACAGCACACACTGAGCCCTGTTGGGGGTTGTGGGGGCGAGGGGAAGGAACCTAGATGACGGGTCAATAGGTGCAGCAAACCACCGTGGCACACATATACCTATGTAACGAACCTGCACATTCTGCACATGTATCCCAGAACTTAAAGTAAAATACAGTTTTAAAAATAAAATAAAATAAAAAATAAACAACCTATACCATCTGAATAAAAAAGAAAAAGAAAATATAGTCTTGATCCAGTGCCCAACCTGCTAAATGAGAACCTGTAGCAAATCAGCCCAGAAATGCACACCATAAGGGGACTTTTATGAGGAGGTTGCCTTAGGAACAAAGAACTAGCAGCGTGAGTCAGTACAAGTCCTGTGACAAGTGCTAAGAGAGTCCAAATGACTGGTTTGTAGGAAAATATATCAACTAATAAATGCCTGTCTGGAGTAGTGCTTTTCAGATTGCAGCGTGCTTTCCAATTCCTAGGATTGTTGGAAAATGCAGATCCTGCTTCAGTAGGTCTAGGGTTTTGCCTGAGACTCTGCATTTCCAGCAAGATACCTGGTGTTACCAGTGCTGCTGGACTTGAGTCCAGCGAGGTCCTAGAGCCATCAGTTTAACACAGAATTAAAACAGTTTGGAGATCAGCCAGCATTTTTGAAAAGGAAACTTTCCACAAATGTGGCTTTGAACAGTGTTGATTCTACTGATTCCTAATCTTATGCTCAGATACAAATAAAACCTGCCCCCTCTTGTTTCAGTAACCCAGCCAGGAGTGTAGGGAGAATTCTGTTATATGTAAAAATTTCTTAGAAATGTGTCTCTTCTTTCAAGGGTTTATAAATGTATTTGGAGGCCTTTATATACATAATGAAAAACATTTGGAAAGGAAAACTGTAAGGCTTACTGTGCTGAAGCCTTCAGTTACTGGAAATAAGATGCAGTTAGTTGTAGTCTCTTTTTATTTTTTTCAGGGCTGTATCTTTTTTTACAATTCATGGTGGCAACAAGTTTAGCACTGAGGTTCTTGATTCATCCTCAGTGATGATTTGAAGTAATTTTATCTGTTGAACACACATTGTATATGAGTTTTGATTATTTTTAAAAATCTCCTTCTAAATATTTAAAGTCTATTTCTATTGTGGATGAATTAACTTTTTAAACATCTACTTAAAGATTGTTATGCCATTTGGAAAATAAATAAAAAGCACGAAAGCTGACAGTATACATTTTGGAACACACACTTCCAAAAGCATATGTTCCAAATGCGTATGATGTATTTGATCATAAATGTCATTACAATAGATCCTTGATGTTCATCAGCATGAGAATAGATCCTGAGACCTTCTCGGATTCACATGTACAATTCCTTGCCACCAAAAAAGGGAAAGCGGCCTGGTAAGATGCCAGATGAGAGCGGCTGCCTCGGAGTAGACGGCAAAGCCTCCTCAAAACATGGAAGCCAGTGATGGGCAGGGCCTGCCTGCCTGCCTACCTACCTAGGGTCTTGTGTGCCCTCAGAGCCTCACAGACCTTGAGATTCAACTCAGCAGAATTACAGTATGGGTATGATGGCTATATGAAGTGGCTGGTAAATAGTCTAAGCCACAAATACCCAATCCATGAGTTTCAAAGAACGACCACATGGACATTCATGTGGGCTTGGGGAAATCTGCAACTCCCTGCTCTGCACCGTTCACTTCTTCACAGTGGCTGTCCTAGGAGATGTGTGTGGCACTTCCACTTGCTGTGGTGCACACTTCTGTGTTGTTTTAGTATCTTTACCTGTGGCAGGCATAATTCTGATTGCTGTTATAATCAGAAAAAAATCAACAGAATTCTTTACATCGCTTGAGTGCACATTGTGGTGTTTTTTGTTGAGTGACACAATAGACTGTCAGTTGATGAATTATGTAGTATGATCATATATGTGCTAGGATAGATATGTATGTGGACTATGATAGAAGATTATGGATGATGGAGCACAGGTTGATTTTGTGTACCTGTCTCTCCAGTCGTCCAACAAACATTTCTTGAACAGCTAGTGTATGCCAGGCATTATGTTAGGGGCTAGCATATGTTCTTCACTGTACTTCTTTAAGGAAGAGAGACACCCATGCAGACAAAGTGGCTCTCATTGTAGTTAATAAAACTGGAAGACAGACTGGCTGCAGTGGCTTACGCCTCTAAGCCCAGCACTTTAGGAGGACGAAGTGGGCGGATCAGTTGAGCCCAGGAGTTTGAGACCAGCCTGGGCAAAATGGCAAAAGCTCATGCCTACAAAAAATACAATAAATTAGCTGGGCATGGTGATGCACACCTGTAGTCCCAGCTACTCGGGAGGCTGAGGTGGGAGGATCGCTTGAGCCTGGGAGGCGTAGGTTGCAGTGAGCTGAGATCACACCACAGCACTCCAGTCTGGGTGACAGTGTGAGACCCTGTCTCAAAAATAAACAAACATATACATACATACAGTAAATAAAACTTGAAGCAGCCAGAGCACTTTTTGCAAATGATGTAAACCACACCTGGGATTCTGAGGTATTGGGATCCCTGTCTGCAATTGTTCATTCCTCCACAGCTGCCACATAGACCAAGCAAATCTGACATCACAGCTCTTTCAAAAATCTCTCAGAATTCTACCCTGGAATACAGACCACCCAGTAAACTCAGCTATGTTCATTCATAGGAATTTCTCCTTGGAGTTAATAATAATCATTAGAAAAAAATTACAGGAAGAAATAATAATTTCCTCCTATTCTTCTTGTGATAAATTGTAACAATAGCAGACATTCCTAAATAGACCCTATAAGCGACAAGAGGGAAAATAGGATTTGCAAATTAAGTATCTGAATAAATATATTAGAAAAAATGTTTAGGATATTTGTTCTTTGTCTAAACTATTCTTAATAATGGCAAAAACTCTTTTCTTACGTGGTTTGGGAAAACAAACAAGCAAAGTGTATGTTAAGCCATAGCATGAAAGTTTCCACGCTTTCTCAAAGCAAACTGTATTTTACTTGCCTTGAATCATGTCTGTCTGTCCTAAATACATCATAAGACTGGACAAATTTGTGGCACAACTCCTCACAGCTGGGAAGTTTGACATTAATATCAAATTTCCTGTTGTTTCAGAATTGTCTGTTTCACAGCAATATTACCAGTGACTTGAAGGCATTTACAGACAAGTTTGGTTTTGACGTCCTCATCCTGTTCGCCAGCTATCTGTCAGAGGAGCAGCAGCTGAGACGACAGATTGCTGTGTACTCAGAAAACGTAGAGCTGTGCAGTCAGGTGAGCCCCTCCTCTGACCCTGGCATGTTTCCCTGTGTCCTAACCTGCTGGCTCTCAGAACACACAGTGCAAGACAGAACAGATTGGTGGCTCATGAGCAATTAGCCCAAGAGATGGAGTCCTAGAGGTTTGAGTTTTGGGAATGTTGGGGGTATTTTGTACCTTTGGCCTTTTAAGAAAGCCCCAGAAGCATTTCTCTTCTTGACTGAATCCATGGTGCAAAACATTAGCTCTTTCTCACCCCCAAAAGAGCAAGTCCTCCTCTGGGTGCTATTTTCTTCAAGGACTGCTCGCTAATCATGACTAACAAGGTTTAGCCCCTGTCCCAGGACCCATTTGGTGCCCAGTGTTTAAGACCTGGTGATCTGATGCTTTAATCAAAGTTAGTTTGTCTCCAGGTACCAGAACTCTGACTAGGTAATCAATTATCCTCCAGGTTGATCGCTGAGTCTTTTAACCCAAGGCCTAGGAAATAAAAAATAAAAAAATAAAAAATAAAAATAAATAATAAATAAAATAAAAATAAAAAAGAGTTAGATAAAATTAATCAATATAGGCCATTGGATATACCAAGCCAGGTGTACTTAATAACTAATATGAGAACATACATGATTCATTGTAACAGGAGCCACACAGCCCCGCATGCTTCATCACTCATTTTTCCTCACTAGTGGATTCAATGTCTCATGAATTCATGGGTGGCTAGAGGCACAGTCTCTTCCCCTTTCTTTTCTACGTCCTCCTTTCTGTCCCCCAAGAGCTCCACTGTAGCTCTCTTGACACATGCCTGTGGGTACTCTCGGGCTCTCTCAAGTCCCAATGTGAGAGAGCATCTCCTCCACTGACCTGCATCACCAGCCTATGGTTTTTCCAACCCTTTACTCTGCATTTGGTTTCAAAGCTAAATTTCATCTTTGGTCACTGGCTTCCCGGGGACGGGATTTAGGCCTTGGAAGCCTACAATATGGCAGCTTTCAAATCACTTTTAGCAGCAGACCCCTTTTTCAAACCAATTTGAAAATTGGTTCATTGGAAACAGACAAAAGTAGAAGAGCAGATGAAGGAGTTAAAAGCCCTTGAGCTGACCCCAGTCCTCTCTTTTCCCCACCGACCATCCCCACCCTAGCAATAGCCAGAGGTGGATTCCCTGGAATCTTAAGCAACAGAGTCCTGGCTCTGGCCTAGCGAGTCCCTCTTTGCCTGTGTGGTCACACCACCGGCTGAGTCAGCCTTTGCAGCAGACTGCCTGGGTGCAGAACTCAGGCTCCCGCACTTGTTAGCTGTGTGTTGCTGGACAAGTTATTTAATCTTCCTGTGTCTTCATTTCTTCATGGGTAAAATAGGAATAAAAAGAATTCCTGGGCCGGGCGCGGTGGCTCAAGCCTGTAATCCCAGCACTTTGGGAGGCTGAGACGGGCGGATCACGAGGTCAGGAGATCGAGACCATCCTGGCTAATACGGTGAAACCCCGTCTCTAATAGAAAATACAAAAAACTAGCCGGGCGACGAGGCGGGCGCCTGTAGTCCCAGCTACTCGGGAGGCTGAGACAGGAGAATGGCGTGAACCCGGGAGGCGGAGCTTGCAGTGAGCTGAGATCCGGCCACTGCACTCCAGCCTGGGCGGCAGAGCAAGACTCCGTCTCAAAAAAAAAAAAAAAAAAAAAAGAATTCCTACCTTGTGGAATTACTGTGATGATTAAAAGAGATAATGATCATAAAACCCTTAGAACCATGCCTGGCACATGAAAGCACTCAATAAATGTTAATGATTAGTAGTAATATCTATGTGAGCTCCATAGTGGTAGTGGTGGTGGTGTTTATTATTATTATTATTAATTTTACCTCTACTAATCCTGTGGGGGCATTTCAAAGGCTCAGCACAACAAAATACTCCTGACATTCCCTAAAAATCAGAAAGCCGCCCCCCAGTTCTGGCCTCACACTGACCATCCGTCAGCGTCCCCTTGCCTCCCAGGTTGGCTTTGTCTGTTTTGGGCTCCATGCTTCCGTTACCTGGGGTGAAAGGGTCCGAGGGGTCCTGAGTGCTGTTCAGAAAGGTCAGACCCTGGGAGCATCTTTGTCTTTCCTACTCTCTCTTTTGCATTCTGAAGCTATCAGAGGTTCAAGCAGCCCTGGCTGCCCCTCCCAAACAAGAGCCTGTCTCCTGGTATTTCCCCTTATTCCAACACTTTTCCTATAGTTGTCAGCAACATGCGTTATCTCTGCTTTTTTGCAACTCAAGTTACATTGCTGTTGGAAGATGGTATTATATTACAGTTAGGAAAGAAGTTAGATGGTTTAAACTCCTTTACCCAAAACGTTCAGGAGCCATCAAAATCGAGCACCTGGATTTTGAATTAAACAGAGAGACAGTTGGATAGAATTGGAGAAAGGGTTGGTGGTATAGTAATCAGAACTTTCCAAGTTTGAGATCTTCTTTTTCAGACAGATGAACACAGACTAATTTTATATTTAAAAAATTAAGAGAGATAAATTGCAAAGCACAGTTGCAAAGTGCAACAGTGCCTGAGTGCTGACACAAATTCCTGTGCCTTCCGACAGATTTGCTGTGAGCTAGAAGAGTGTCAGAACCCTTGCCTAGAACTGGAGCCCTTTGACTGTGGCTGTGATGAGATCCTGGTGTACCAACAAGAGGACCCTTCAGTGACTTGTGATCAGGTGGTTCTTGTTGTCAAGGAAGTCATCAACAGGAGGTGTCCAGAGATGGTCTCCAACAGCCGGACGTCCTCCACAGAAGCCGTGGCAGGCAGTGCCCCCCTCTCCCAGGGGTCTTCTGGGATTATGGAATTGTATGGTTCTGACGTAGAGCCACAACCCAGCTCTGTGAATTTCATAGAGAACCCTCCAGATCTCAACGATTCTAACCAGGCTCAGGTGGATGCCAACGTAGACCTTGTTAGCCCAGACAGCGGACTGGCTACCATTAGGAGCAGCCGCTCATCCAAGGAGAGCTCTGTTTTCCTCAGTGATGACAGCCCCGTGGGAGAAGGTACTGGGCCTCACCACACCCTCCTCCCAGGGCTTGACTCCTACAGCCCCATCCCTGAAGGGGCGGTCGCGGAGGAACACGCATGGTCTGGAGAACACGGTGAACACTTCGACCTCTTCAATTTTGACCCAGCACCCATGGCTTCTGGACAGTCCCAGCAATCTTCTCATTCTGCAGACTACTCCCCAGCGGATGACTTCTTCCCCAACAGCGACCTGTCAGAAGGACAGCTCCCCGCTGGGCCTGAAGGACTTGATGGCATGGGAACCAACATGTCTAATTATTCATCCACTTCACTTTTGTCGGGGGCTGGCAAAGATAGCCTTGTGGAATATGATGAGGAGTTTGTCCAGAGACAAGAAAGTCCCAGAGATAACTCTGAAAGAAATTTGAGCCTGACAGATTTTGTGGGAGATGAATCCCCTTCCCCAGAAAGGCTAAAAAATATTGGAAAGAGGATCCCACCAACACCCATGAATAGTTTAGTAGAAAGCTCGCCATCCATGGAAGAACCAGCCTCCCTCTATACAGAAGATATGACCCAAAAGGCCACTGACAAAGGTCACATGGGGCCACCTCAGACCCATGCACGGTGCAGCAGCTGGTGGGGTGGTTTGGAAATTGACTCCCAAAAAATTGCAGATGCGTGGAGTTCCAGTGAACAGGAATCTGTTTTCCAGAGCCCTGAATCGTGGAAAGAGCATAAGCCAAGCTCCATTGATAGGAGAGCCTCAGATTCTGTATTTCAGCCAAAGAGTCTCGAATTCACAAAGTCAGGTCCCTGGGAGTCTGAATTTGGTCAGCCTGAACCGGGTAGCAGTGATATTCAAGACCAAAATGAAGAAAGCTTGTCATTCCAGAATGTGCCCATGGAAAAGCCGCCTTTGCCAAATGCATCTCCCCAAGGAACAAACCACCTGATAGAAGACTTTGCTTCTTTGTGGCATTCTGGTCGCTCTCCCACAGCCATGCCCGAGCCCTGGGGAAATCCTACAGATGATGGTGAACCAGCAGCTGCGGCGCCATTCCCAGCCTGGAGTGCTTTCAGTAAGGAAGATCATGCTGAAGCTTTAAAAAATACCTGGAATTTGCACCCAACAAGTGGTGACACACCTTCCGTTAGGGACCCAAATGAGTGGGCCATGGCAAAAGGTGGATTTGTCTTTTCTTCTTCAGAGCTACTGGACAATTCACCCAGTGAGATAAATAATGAAGCAGCTCCAGAAATCTGGGGCAAGAGGAACAATAACTCCAGGGATCACATCTTTGCACCTGGAAATCCCAGTTCTGATCTGGATCATACATGGACTAATTCTAAGCCACCAAAAGAAGATCAGAATGGTTTAGTGGATCCTAAAACTAGGGGCAAGGTATATGAAAAGGTAGATTCCTGGAACCTTTTTGAGGAGAGTATGAAGAAAGGAGGGTCAGACGTCCTAGCTCCTTGGGAAGACTCCTTCTTATCTTACAAATGCTCTGATTACAGTGCATCCAACCTAGGAGAAGATTCGGTGCCGTCCCCCTTAGATACCAATTACTCCACCTCAGACTCTTACACATCACCAACATGTGCTGGAGATGAAAAGGAAACTGAACACAAGCCATTTGCTAAAGAGGAAGGTTTTGAGTCAAAAGATGGTAACTCCACGGCAGAGGAGACTGACATTCCACCTCAGTCACTGCAACAGCTATCTCGAAATCGAATCAGTTCAGGTCCTGGGAACCTAGACATGTGGGCTTCACCTCATACAGATAACAGTTCTGAAATAAATGCCACTCACAACCCGGATGAAAATGAACTCAAGACAGAGCACATAGATGGTAAGAATGTCTCCATGGAGGATGACATGGGGGAAAGCAGCCAGTCCAGTTACGATGACCCCAGCATGATGCAACTGTACAATGAAACAAACCGACAACTCACACTTTTGCACAGCAGCACCAACTCCCGGCAGACAGCGCCTGACAGTCTTGACTTGTGGAACAGAGTGATTTTGGAGGATACTCAGTCCACAGCAACGATCTCAGATATGGACAATGATTTGGACTGGGATGACTGCAGCGGGGGTGTGGCACTCCCCAGTGATGGTCAAACAGAAGGATACATGGCTGAAGGTACCGAGCCAGAAACCCGATTTACAGTGAGACAGCTGGAACCCTGGGGCTTGGAGTATCAGGAGGCAAATCAGGTGGATTGGGAGCTCCCTGCCTCTGATGAGCATACCAAGGACAGTGCTCCCAGTGGACATCACACACTGAATGAGAAAAGTGGGCAGCTAATTGCAAACAGTATTTGGGATTCTGTCATGAGAGATAAAGACATGTCATCGTTCATGTTACCAGGTTCCTCATATCTCATAGATTCAGAGCAAAGCGAATTGCCTCCTGAAATCCCCAGCCATTCAGCAAATGTTAAAGACACTCACTGCCCAGATGCACCAGCAGCCTCTGGAACCAGTGAGTCAGGGGCACTTATATCTCATCTTGACAACCAGGAGACAGAGAGGGAAACCCTGCAAAGTGATGCAGCATCCTTGGCGACTAGGCTTGAGAATCCAGGGCATTTTGCACACCCAGATCCATGGAAAGGTCATAGCAATGGACAAAGTGAAAGTGAGAAGGAAGCCCCGGGAGCCACCAACAGGGAGCACCTTAATGAAGAGGAGGTGATCGCCTCTGGTGTGGAGAATGCCTCAGGGATTTCTGAAAAAGGGCGGAGTGACCGGGAACTGTCTTCTCTGGTTGCATCTGAACGTAAGGAAATCTGCGTTAAATCAGGCAAAATCAGCTCTCTTGCAGTCACTTTCAGTCCTCAAACCGAGGAACCAGAGGAAGTTTCTGAGTATGAGAAGGGGTCTTACAATCTAGACTCCCGTGATGTGCAAACAGGGATGTCTGCAGATAACCTGCAGCCAAAAGACACCGATGAAAAGCACCTCATGAGTCAGAGAAATTCAGGTGAAACTACTGGGACTTCAGATGGGATGAATTTCACAAAATATGTATCTGTACCTGAAAAGAATCTTGAGAAAACTGAAGAATGTAACATTCTAGAGCCAGAGAATGTGGGTGGAGGGGGACCTCACAAAGTTCCCCGAAGCCTTGACTTTGGGGATGCTCCTGTAGACAGTGTCGTGCGTGTCAGCTGCACAAGTTCCGAGATAACCAAAAAAGTTGACGTTAAGGGGACTGAAAATAGCCTTCCAGGAGCCAGTTCATCTGGAAATTTTGACAGAGATACTATTTCTAGTGAGTATACTCATTCAAGTGCATCAAGTCCTGAGTTAAATGATTCTTCAGTTGCACTGTCTTCCTGGGGCCAGCAACCCAGTTCTGGGTATCAGGAAGAGAACCAAGGCAATTGGAGTGAACAGAATCACCAAGAATCTGAACTAATTACCACTGATGGCCAAGTAGAAATAGTTACCAAAATGAAGGATTTAGAGAAAAACAGAATAAATGAGTTTGAAAAGAGTTTTGATCGCAAAACTCCTACATTTTTAGAGATCTGGAATGACTCAATTGATGGTGATTCCTTGTCCTCTTTATCCAGTCCTGAAACAGGCAGATATTCTGAGCATTCAGGGACACATCAGGAAAGTAATCTCATCGCTAGTTACCAGGAGAAAAATGAACATGACATTTCTGCAACTGTGCAGCCAGAGGATGCCAGGGCCATTTCAACAAGCTCAGGTCCTGACGATGACAGTGTCGGTGGTGAAGAGTCAGTGGAGAAAGAGATCCAGGGGGCCAACTGCCATGTTGCTCAGGATGAATCCAGAGCTTGGGAGTCATTGAATGAATCTAATAAGTTCTTGGTCACAGCTGATCCTAAGTCTGAAAATATTTATGACTACCTAAGCAGCTCAGAGCCAGCCCAGAATGAGAGTAAGTCAAACCCATTCTGTGACAATCAACAAAGCAGCCCTGATCACTGGAATTTCTCACCATTAACAGAGACTGAAATACAGATTACAGCAGTAGAGAAGGAGATGAGATCTTCTCCAGAAACAGGGAAGACAGGAGATGTTGCATGGCAGATATCTCCCAAAGCTGAACCAAAGAATGAAGATAATTTTCAACTGGAAATGCTGGGTTTCTCAGCTGATAGCACTGAGTGGTGGAATGCCTCACCCCAGGAAGGGAGACTAATTGAGAGTACATTTGAAAGGGAGCTGTCTGATTCCAGTGATGTATTGGAGATAAATTCTTCCGTATATCAAAATGCCAGTCCCTGGGGAGTACCGGTTCAGAATGATGTTGAGCCCGTGGAAACACACTATACTAATCCTTTTAGTGACAACCATCAGTCACCCTTCCTGGAAGGTAATGGGAAGAACTCCCATGAGCAACTCTGGAATATTCAACCAAGGCAGCCAGACCCAGATGCTGACAAATTCAGCCAGCTTGTAATATTGGACCAAATCAAAGAAAAGGACTCAAGAGAGCAAACCTTTGTGTCTGCTGCTGGTGATGAGCTGACTCCTGAAACACCTACCCAAGAGCGGTGTCAGGATGCCATGCTGTCAGTCTGCCATCAGCCAGACGCAGCCCTTACTCATGCAGAGGAAAATGGTTGTGTTACATCTAATGTTTCAACGAATGAAGGTCAAGAAACAAATCAGCGGGAACAAGAAAAATCATACCTAGGTGAGATGACACATTCAAGCATTGCCACAGAAAATTTTCCTGCTGTCAGTTCTCCCACCCAACTGATAATGAAGCCAGGCTCTGAATGGGATGGCTCTGCCCCAAATGAGGACTCCCAAGGTACCTTTGTGCCAGATATTTTACATGGCAACTTTCAAGAGGGTGGGCAGCTGGCCTCTGCCGCGCCTGACTTGTGGATGGATGCTAAGAAGCCCTTCAGTTTGAAAGCAGATGGTGAGAATCCTGATATCCTGACACATTGCGACCATGACAGCAATTCTCAGGCTTCCAACAACCCTGATATATGTCACGATTCTGAAGCGAAGCAAGACACTGAGAAGCACCTCAGTGCTTGCATAGGACCTGAAGTGGAATCCAGTGAGCTTTGTCTCACTGAGCCAGAGATGGATAAAGAACCCATTCATGAGCCTGGACAGGAGTTTGTTCCATCCAATGCAGAACTCGATTCTGAAAACGCAACTCCGCTGCCTCCAATTGGCAATCAGGCAGACATAAAGGGCTCCTCTCAGCCCGCCTCTCATAAAGGTTCACCTGAACCTTCTGAAATAAATAGTGATGACAATACAGATTTACAAGCATCAGAAAAAGGAGCCAGCCCAGATATGGCACCAATTTTGGAACCAGTTGACAGAAGAATCCCAAGGATTGAAAATGTGACAACTAGCATTTTTGTAACTCACCAAGAGCCAACTCCGGAAGGCGACAGTTCTTGGTTATCAGACAGCTTTTCTCCTGAAAGTCAGTCTGGTGCAAGAGCTTTGTTTGATGGTGAGCCACGTTTATCCACAGAGAATCCTGCCATGGTTCCTGATGCTTTGCTAGCCTCAGACACTTGTCTGGATATAAGCGAAGCTGCCTTTGACCACAGTTTCAGCGATGCCTCAGGTCTCAACACATCCACAGGAACGATAGATGACATGAGTAAACTGACATTATCCGAAGGTCATCCCGAAACGCCAGTTGATGGGGACCTAGGGAAGCAAGATATCTGCTCATCCGAAGCCTCGTGGGGTGATTTTGAATACGATGTAATGGGCCAGAATATCGATGAAGATTTACTGAGAGAGCCTGAACACTTCCTGTATGGTGGTGACCCTCCTTTGGAGGAAGATTCTCTGAAGGAGTCGCTGGCACCATACACACCTCCCTTTGATTTATCCTATCTCACAGAACCTGCCCAGAGTGCTGAAACAATAGAGGAAGCTGGGTCTCCAGAGGATGAGTCTCTGGGATGCAGAGCAGCAGAGATAGTGCTTTCTGCACTTCCTGATCGAAGAA
This sequence comes from Piliocolobus tephrosceles, assembly GCF_002776525.5. Classification (NCBI taxonomy): domain Eukaryota; kingdom Metazoa; phylum Chordata; class Mammalia; order Primates; family Cercopithecidae; genus Piliocolobus; species Piliocolobus tephrosceles. The sequence goes on along the minus strand of NC_045447.1, from coordinate 90,758,326 downwards.
GTGAGGGAAACCAGGCTGAGACCAAAAACAGACTGCCGGGATCCCAGCTGGCTGTGCTGCATATTCATGAAGACCCTGAGTCCATTTATTTGCCTGTAGGAGCAGGCGCCAACATTTTGTCTCCATCAAGCATTGACTGGGAAGTAGAAACAGATAATTCTGATTTACCAGCAGGTGGAGACATAGGACCACCAAATGGTAAGAAACATCCCATTCTTCCACCTCCAAGAAACCACTGCGTTGATTAAACTAGTGCATATTTGTAAGACACACTCTTCCTACCAATGAGGGTAGAGAGGAACTAACTACATTTGCAAGGCATGCCTCACCAAGTCCTGTATTATAACAGCAGTAAAAACTAATGCATATATAGTACCTATCCCTGATAGTGCACAAGACAATCAAATGACTCTACAAAATAAAAATATTTTCTAACTGGGCGTGGGGGCTCACGCCTGTAATCCCAGCACTTTGGGAAGCCAAGGAGGGTGGATCACCTGACGTCAGGTGTTCGAGACCAGCCTGGCCAGCATGGTGACACCCCGTCTCTACTAAAAATACAAAAATTAGCTGGGTGTGGTGGCAGCCGCCTGTAGTCCCAGCTACTCGGGAGGCTGGGGCAGGAGAATAGCTTGAAATGAGGAGGTTGCAGTGAGCTGAGATCACACCATTGCACTCCAGCCTGGGTGCTGGAACGGGACTCTGTCTCAAATAAATAAATAAATAAATAAATCATATAAAAAATAAAAACATTAAGTTACCTCTTTTAGATGATCATTTGCAAGGATAACAAATCGCACAATGTGTTCATTAAACCTTGTTCTCCTCTTCTCACTTTCAACTTCCACTTCTAGGTGACAGCAAGGAAATACCAGAATTAGAAGAAGAAAAAGTAATTCCTACCAAAGAGCCTGAGCAGATAAAATCAGAATACAAGGAAGGCAGATGTACAGAGAAGAATGAAGATCGTCATGCACTACACATGGATTACATACTTGTAAACCATGAAGAAAATGTACACTCAAAGCCAGAGGCCTGTGAAGAAAGAGAAAGCATAGCTGAATTAGAATTGTACGTAGGTTCCAAAGAAACAGGGCCGCAGGGAACTCAGTTAGCAAGCTTCCCAGACACATGTCAGCCTGCCTCCTTAAATGAAAGAAGAAAAGGTATCTCTGCAGAGAAAATGTCTTCTAAAGGCGATACGAGGTCATCTTTTGAAAGCCCTGCACAAGACCAGAGTTGGATGTTCTTGGGCCATAGTGAGGTTGGTGATCCATCCTCAGGGCCTGGGTGGTCTGGCAAGACTGTGGAGCCATTCTCTGAACTCATCTTGGGCGAGGGTCCCCAGCTGCAGATTCTGGAAGAAATGAAGCCTCTAGAATCTTTAGCACTAGAGGAAGCCTCTGGTCCAGTCAGCCAATCACAGAAGAGTAAGAGCCGAGGCAGGGCTGGGCCGGATGCAGTTACGTTGCAGGCTGTCACCCATGACAATGAATGGGAAATGCTTTCACCACAGCCTGCTCAGAAAACCATGATCCCTGACACGGAAATGGAGGAGACAGAGTTCCTTGAGCTCAGAACCGGGAAACCAAGACCACATGGGTAAGCAAAAAGCTAGATTGATTTATTTTTTCCTGAAAAGCAATTTATTTAGAAACCTGGGAAATGGTTAGAGGTTATGGAATATGAAGAATACCTGGATGATAGCAGCTTTGCTTATATTGAATGCAAGGCATACCATCAGTAAAAGCAGCTACTAGATAACTATTACCATAATGATGATTTATGTACATTTTCAGTCAAAAAGCCCCTTCAATTTTCATTCAGAGTCTTATACCTACCCCCCAACTGCCACTCCACCTACTTGAATACCTACATGACTCTTAAACAGGCAGTTGGGAATACAAGCGAATGACACTAACGTTTAATCAGCACCTACTATGCGAGGCAGTTTGCATATATTATCTCATTTAATCCTAACATGCCAGTGAGGGGAATGGAAAGGATGGGGTTGAGTAGGGGGATTCAAGGCTCAGAAAGTTTCTATAACTTGCCTAGAATTAAGTAACCAGAGTGAACACTCTGAGATTCAAAGCTTGCCACCTCCAAAGCCTGTACTTTCTCAGTTGACACACCACTTAGCATACAGAAAAGTTGTTTTCTGGTTTTATGTAAGCACCTAACTTATCACTGGAGACGGAGAGACTCCATAGCCGTCTCCAAATCTCAGTGTAAAACATGCATTCCCTAATTGGCAGAGAAATTGGCAAACTGTCACCAAATCAGTGATTCAGTCATTCATTCACTCATTCATTCATTCATTCATTCATTCATTCACCATGTGGTTTTTGAAAGCTTGCTCTGTGCCATGGTCTGGGTAGCCAATGGGCATATATCAGGGACTAGGATGTCATCGCTGCCCTCAAGCTTCCAGTCTCTGCTGAAACTGTTTAGCATTCTTCATTTCTCTTCATTTGTGTTTATGAAGCCCTGCTGCTTCCAGGGACAAAAGAACAAATTGTGAAAAATAACTTAAGTAAAGGGGAAGGTCATGTTTCCTCCTTGAAATGTAATAGAGAAAAGATATCAACCAGGCACAGTGGCTCACACCTGTAATCCCAACCCTTGGGAACCCAAGGTGAGTGGATCACTGAGGTCAGGAGTTTGACACCATCCTGCCCATGATGGTGAAACCCCGTCTCTACTAAAAATTCAAAAATTAGCCAGGAGTGGTGGCAGCACCTGTAATCCCAGTTACTTGGGAGGCTGAGACAGGAGAATCACTTGAACCTGGGAGGTGGAGGTTGCAGTGAGCCAAGATCGTGCCACTGCCCTCCAGCCTGAGTGACAGAGCCAGACTCTGTCTCAAAAAAAAAAAAAAAAGGCGAGAAAATATATCTTTTTTTTTTTTCCTACTCAGCGTGGGAATATAAAGGACTATACATACCACGTACCCACAGTGAGTCAAAGAATCTGGATTCCAGCCTGGCTCTACCATGACTGATTATACATTTTAGGATTAATCCCAGGCTTAGGTTTTCTCATCCGTAAAATTAGTGAGTTGGGCTGAAAAATCTCAAGCCTTCCTGCAGTATTAAATTCTGGGAACTTAATTTCTGTGGAAACAGAATGTGTCCAGGAGAGCTTTGCCGTTCACAAATTACATTTCTTGATGAAAGGAACAAGGACAATGGAAAGAATAGCCGGGGTATGTTGAGGGTTAGCAAAGTGCAGAAGGGGTTAAAAGCTCTACCATATTCCAGGGCAGCTTCATAAATCCAGACGTTGTCAGCTGGCCTAATCCTTCTTTCTTCCTGTCAAGCTATATTCTTCCAGAGAGACCTCAGATCCGTTATCAGAAAGTGAGTAGCAGATGGATCCCAGCAGCCCTGCTGGCATTGTTATAGATTGAGCTCAGAACTCAGGCAGCCATGAGTTGGCTAAAGCTATTGTTAAGCTTCTTGTCTGCATTTTGCACACGCCCCTGAGATCCAACAGATGACAGTTGGTGTTCAATTGTGCCACCAGTACCTTTTCTTTCAACAAGATTTCTTTGCTCATCCCTTTCCGCTCAGCTTTCGTAGTACTAAAACTTTTCTCACAATGGGGATGGGGCAGATTTTCCCTCCAGCATGTGTATCATCTTTTGCATAAACAATTTACTCTGAATGTGTAAGTCTCCCTCTGTGCTAGATTTTCAGAGAAGGAAGAGTTGTCTAAAACAGTGGTTCTCTGAGTGGGGTCCTAAGAACGGCAGCATCAGTATCACCTGAGTGCTTGTTAGAAATGCAAATTATCGGCCCCAACTCAGACCTGCGGAATCAGGAACTCTGGGGGTGAGGCCCAGTCAGCTGAGCTTCAGCAGCTCCTGCTGCCCTCCAAAGCTTGAGAACCACTGGTTTAAAACATACTGTCAGTCGTTTAGGAGTTTACAAGTTCATTGAAGAGTTAAACATAAGTAAAAAGGTAGATAGCAGTATAATATTTAAGTCAAGCTAGTCAAAGCCCAGTGTCAGTTTAAGTATAAAATAGGTATCTAACTATGGGCATTTAGCTATGGACCGCGTGCTAAATACTCTCTGTCACTGTTTCACTTTACAACGGCAACCTTTGCGAGACGAGAGTTACACAAGTGAGGAGATAAGAGGAGAGACGTCTGTTTCGGGCACCTTTAGGGAGCAGGCAGCAGGAATGGCTAATTCTCTGCCAGACACAGGAGACAGAGTGCCCAGGGCCCATGATACTTTAAGGAGCCCATGAGAATATTTTATTTTATAATCAGAAGAAAAAATCATTATACTTTCACGTGGATTACATTTTGTCTTTATGCCAACAACGTTATAAAATAAAATTTTAAAAAATGTTTTAGTGACAGAAGGGGCTTACGAGGGCAGAAGTGCCTAGGGCCCATGAAGTCGTACTGCAGCTCTGACAGGTACATTTAAAACAGTCACTAAAGGAAAGGTCATACTTTGGGAAGGCGAAGAAGAGGGTAAGAAGCTGGCTGAGTGAACTGGGATGAGTACTATGAAGGAAGTCATGGAGACAGGAAGGTCATCATAGAAGCAAAACAACGAGATAGCTGTGGTTTCCCAAACAAAAACCTGGAAATATCTCTGATGCATAATCTGATCATAGAACAGAAGATCCAAAATCAAGACCATTCTGCAAAAAAGAAAAGTAAGAAAGGCTCTTCTTAAATAGACATAGGTTCATAGTATGTGCAATATGACTCACCAGTTGTAAATCAGCTTCTTCCCTCCCCTCCTCAGCCTCAGCCTCTCTGAGCTCCCAAACTGTTTTGAGAGCTGCAAGCCCCATTTTCAAAATCTGAGAAAGCATGAGAAAAATGCCTTTTCTCCTCATATGCCGCCTACTGACTCTTGTTAACAAAAGTTGTTACTAGGACTGAAAGCCTCTCTCCCTTGAGATCTGCAGCACTGCTTCACGTTCCCTAGGATCAGCCTTTTCAGAATCCTTTGCCAACACCTTGGTCATCCTCCAGCTGTAGACCTGTCCAGCAAGGGATCAAATACCAGTTCCCCAAGACAGTGATGGATGTGCCTGATCTTTCCTACGTAGTCACAAAGAATATTTGCAGGATAATCTGTAGCACACAGACCTTTCTTAAAAGGAAGAAACACTTAGCTGTTTATTTTAAAGAAAGCATGGTTGGAAGAATGATGTGTGAAGAAGGGGGTAATCTGGTTACATGTTAGAGTTTTTCACAAAAGCAGAATAGGAGATATCTGTATTTATATCTCCATCTTGCTCTCTAGCTACTGAGAGAATTTTAAGGAATTGGCTCATGTGATTATGGGGGCTGGCAAGTCTGAAGTCTGTAGGGCAAGGTGGCAGCCTGGAAACTCAAGCAAGAGTCAGCATTGCAGTCGTGAATGTGAGTTCTGCAGGGCTGCAGGCTGGAAATGCAGGCAGGTTTCTGGGCTGTAGTCTTCAGGAGAATTCCTTCTTCAGAAAACGTCAGACTTTGATATTAAGACCTTCATCTGATTGGATGAAAGCTCCTCACGTTATGGAGGGTAATTTGCTTTACTCAAAGTCTGCTGACTTCAATGTTAATCACATCTAAAATAATACTTTTGGCCGGGTGCGGTGGCTCAAGCCTGTAATCCCAGCACTTTGGGAGGCCGAGACGGGCGGATCACGAGGTCAAGAGATCGAGACCATCCTGGCTAACACGGTGAAACCCCGTCTCTACTAAAAAAAATACAAAAAACTAGCTGGGCGAGCTGGCGGGCGCCTGTAGTCCCAGCTACTCGGGAGGCTGAGGCAGGAGAATGGCGTAAACCCGGGAGGCGGAGCTTGCAGTGAGCTGAGATGCGGCCACTGCACTCCAGCCTGGGTGACAGAGCGAAACTCCGTCTCAAAAAAAATAAAAAAAATAAAAAATAAAAAATAAAATAAAATAGTACTTTTACAACAACATCTAAACTGGTGTCTGACCAAATCACTAGGTACCATAGCCTAGCCAAGTCAAAACGTAAACATTAACTCTCACAGGTTATAGCAAAAAATCTGATCTATATGTTAAACAAGGATTAAGTCATTAAAATTTTAAAAGTCACTATCTGAATTATATGAAAATGTGACAATCAATATACAAATATATTGGCTTTCCATAGATATGAGCAAAGAAATAATATGCAAGGGAATCAAAGAAAATCATTTCCAAGAGGACTGGGAAAACGGATGATACTCAACTGATGAATCTTTGGGAGATGCAGGCAGCTGTGGGGGATGGAGGATGGGGAGGAGGGGAGGAGAAGAGAGGAAATCGTTGTCTCGTGTACTTTTGAAACAGTGTTTAGACATAACCTGACCCTCGTGTTTGTGGAGCTGTATCTTGTTTCCTAGCTCTGAGGTGAGGTATTCAGTATTCCCTGAAATAAAGACGACCGTCAGACACAGTGTGTTTGGTTCTATGGTGATCTGTCTGCATCCTTTCTTTTTAAATTTGTAATTTTTCACCTTTTTTCCCCATCTGATAACGCTATAGAAAAGAATTTATCTTTCTGCTTGTGAGTGACACCGTGAGATCTTTTTGTTTTTCATGAAATCAGGCTTTTTCTGTCTGTGACTTACAGCTGGAGAGTTAGTACATTGGGTCTTTTATCCACGTGAATGTTGAAAATCAGAAATAGATTTAAAAATCAGTTGACTCTTTCTCTCATTGTTGGGTAACGGGAACTCTGAGAAGCATCAGGCTGACCGAGCTACCCCACTTCTGAACATTTGCCGTTTCCAGAGATGAGCTGATGCTCTCTGAACTCCGGTGTGCCCTTGCTTGTTCACCGTTTTTGGGCTTTGCCCTGTACCAAACCTGGAAGAACAAACTTAGCACTGACTCTGCGCTCATTTATTTTTGTCATTATATTTGATCCGTTGGTGCGGTGTGTTGTTGAGTTGGTGATGATAAGTATTAAAAGTCCTTTGCTGGGCGCCGTGGCTCACGCCTGTAATCTCAACACTTCGGGAGGCCAAGGCGGGTGGATCACCTGAGGTCACGAATTTGAGACCAGCCTAGCCAGTACGGCAAAACCCCATCTCTGCTAAAATACAAAAATTAGTTGTGCATGGTGGCACGCCCCTGTAATCCCAGCTACTTGGGAGGCTGAGGCAGGAGAATCGCTTGAACCCAGGAGGCGGAGGTTGCAGTGAGCCGAGATCGTGCCACTTCACTCCAGCCTGGCTGAAAGACCAAAACTTCGTCTTAAAAAAAAAAAAGTCCTTTACATTTGCAATTTAATTCAGGACTTGGTCTCTTTCCTTCATTTCCTTCTTTTCTCTCTCTTTCATGCCCTCCACCCACTTCTACATTTCTGGCCAGCCAGCCCTACCCGGAGCAGGCTTTCCATAGTAAGTGCTTGCAGACTGACAAATACATTATTTTCTTTGGTCCACCCAAATGACACTTGACATAGACAGGGCAAGTGTTCCTATCCTCATTTCCCAGCCAGATGAGCAAACTCACTTAACACATGAACTGCTTAATGCCATCCAGAAATGAGAAAGTGGTGAGGTTAGACCTAAATTTAAGTCTTCTCTGTCTAGCCCGGTGCTTGTCAATGAAACACAGCTGCCCAAACAAGCATTTCTTTTGAGCTGCTTCTATAGGTTGATGTTTTTATTCCTCTTCTCCCGTTGTCCCATTGAAAGGCACATAAAGTGCAATAGGAGATATTTTGAGACGAACTGAGCCAGCATCCATGCCTGACTCCTCAGACTGTCTTGTGACCTACTGGGCTTTTTTGATGCCTGAGTAAATATTTGCTCCCACAGTGGATCTGTGAGTGCTAGTGCTATGTCAGTGGGCTGCTCCCCATCTGTGGTGTATGGGACCAGCTGGAGTGGTTGGAGGCCAAAAGGAAGGGAGAGCATCAAAGCCCCTCCATGTTCATTTACGTTTTCCAAATATTTATAGGTGTGGTATTTTGTGGTGAGGGATTTTACAGCCAGAGAGAGCCACGAGTGCCAAGATGAGGTGGTGCAACTCCGTTTCCCTGTGGGAGGAACGCCCACAAAGGAGTTCATTTGTGTTGTATTGGCTTCTAGTTTGAGGAAAAACCCAAGGTGCTTCTCTGGCTGGAACCTTGAAACATCACAACTAGTGGCATTGCTTACTTTAGGGGAAAAAAAAATCTCTATGAAAATTGCTGGTATTTGAGGAAGACGAGAAGCCATGACTTTCGAAAGCAGGGTGCATTTGTGTATCAGGGGCACAGCAGGAAAGTGATGACACGTTCAAATTAGGAAGATTTGAGAGATTTAATAAAGAGAGTATTTACGAAGATGGAGGCAAAGCGTGAGGAACTCACAAGGAATGGTGCAGTAGCCCAGGAATAGGAGCAGCGCGGCTGTTATTCTTCCTAGACCCCAGGAGCGGGGAGACAGAGTGATGATCAGAACCCAGAAAGACAATTTTAGGTAGAAAGGGCCACCCTGAAAGGCATAGTGACCTAGTGTGAGGGACGTGGCCAGCGGCAGGCACTCCCACCTCTTCCCCCCTCATCTCCCACCAGGGGTCCTCATTGGTCAAATCTAGTGGAGGCCCAGCGCAGTGCCTCCTGCCTGTAATCCCAGCACTTTGGGAGGCCGAGGCAGGCAGATCACTTGAGGTCAGGAGTTAGAGACCAGCCTGGCCAACGTGGAGAAACCCCGTCTCTACTAAAAATACAAAAATTAGCTGGGCGTGGTGGTGGGCACCTGTAGTCCCAGCTACTCAGGTGACTGAGGCATGAGAATGACTTGAACCTGGGTAGTGGAGGTTGCAGTGAGCCAAGATGATGTCATTGCACTCTACCCTGCGTAACAAAACAAACAAACAAAAAACTTAGTGGAAGTCGGAGGGTAAGGTAGGCTTGGGGCAGAAAGCAAGATGGAGAAAGTGGGAGAGTAGAGCTGACGAAGCAAACAGAAGCTGTTCAGCACAGCCAGCCTCATTGGAGAGTGGTGGACCTCAGCCTCTGAAAACTGTCCTGAGATGTTCATGGGCATGATTAGTTAACTGTTTCTCCAGCACATTGGAGGATCGGTTTCCAAGATCTATGTGAGAGTTCTTTAGGAACAAAGGCTATCAAAAAGTCAGCGCAGGATTGGGTAACCCTTTGTAGAAGTCCAAGCTGCCGGTTCTGAACCAGCAGGGAATACTTGCCGACTTCGGAGACATTTTGGTTGTCACAACTGGGGTGGGTGCTGCTGTCATCTAATGGGCAGAGGCCAGGGATGCTGTTACATATACTACAGTGCACAGGAGTGCCCCCCGCCACACAGGGTTATCCAGCCCCAAATGTCAATACTGCCAGTGTGAGAAGTCTGCTCCCTCTCTCTGCCTTATTTTATTGCTACTACTTTTTTTCCATCTGAAAAGATCTTATATTTACTTATTTATTTAATTGATTCTGTTGCAGCTGTCCCCACCTATGAGAATATAACCTCTAAGAAAGCAGAAGTTTGGTTTGTCTTGTTCATCATGGTACACCTGTTGCTTAGAATAGCACCTGCCACATGTTAGACACCCCATAAATATGCTTGATTGAATGAACAGAAAAGAAAGGGAAGTTTGCTCAACGTAATTTGCTTTTAATGACACTGTGATAATTTCTGGCGTTTGTTGCTTCTTTTCCCAAGGGAGATGTACTAGTTTTAGTTTGGAAAGAATATGCATCTTTCTTTTCTCAAGTTACCAAATCCATCTTTTTCTGTCTTTTGTAATTTGAGGCCATAGTTACCCATTTTCAGTGTTCCCATGCTTTTCTTGTTCATTACAGTTCCTCCAAGATTCTTTCAGCCTTTCAGTTTTCTTAGCGTTTTGTTATTCACTTCACTCATCCTCATGGGGGAGAAAATAGGTGTGTCTGTTCAATTTTTCTTCTTGGTCATCTGTTGCCTATACCATGGGTATTATAATCTCTTCACCTTGAAATAACTTTTCCTGGCTGGGCAAGGTGGCTCATGCCTGTAATCCCAGCACTTTGCAAGGCCGAGTTGGGCAGATCACCTGAGGTCAGGGGTTGGAGACCAGCCTGACCAACATGGTGAAATCCCATCTCTACTAAAAATACAAAAAATAGCCAGGCGTGGTGGCACACACCTGTAATCCCAGCTACTCGGGAGGCTGAGGCAGGAGAATCACTTGAACCTGGGAGGCAGAGGTTGCAGTGAGCCGAGATTGTGCCACTGCACTTCAGCCCGGGTGAACGGGCGAGACCATCTCAAATAATAATCATCATCATAATAATAACTTTTTATTAGAGAGGAACATTGTTTTATTTAATTAGTCATCTGTTATACCATCAACTCAAGCAGCTGTTGACAATATGTAATTTTCAAAGACATTTTTATTTTTATTTTTTAAACTTCCATTTATTAAATAATAATTTTAAAGTATTAATTAGGCTCTGAGAGAATAACTAAAACTCCACTGGAGAATTTGACATCTACTCGCCCTTTTCTTCAACATAATAGAATGCTATTTACTGCAATTAAGCAGTAACTCTTATTTAAAAAAAATTTTTAACTGCCTTTGTGTAATGAATAAAATAATACATTTCCTCAAATACCCAGCATACTCGGAGTTAGGTCTGTTTTGCCCTGGCTCAATCTGCGAGAAATCTTGCAAGACAAAAGGGAGTATTATTGGTAATAACGTATGTCTCACATTTGCATTTAATGAAGTACTACTTAAAATGTTTTTAAAGTATCTATGATTGGCCTGATGACAATAACTTAATCACCATTCCTAGCCAGCTGCTGACTTCCAAAACAGATATTATTATTTAAAACAGAATTAGGCCAGATGTGGTGACTAACACCTGTAATCCCAGCATTTTGGGAGGCCACAGTGAGAGGATCACCTGAGGCCAGGAGCTTGAAACCAGACTGGTCAATATGGTGAAACCCTGTCTCTACTAAAAATACAAAAAATAGCCAGGCAAGGTGACACATGCCTGTAATCCCAGCTACTCAGAAAGCTGAGGCTGGAGAATCATTTGAACGTGGGAGGTGGAGGTTGCAGTGAACCGAGATCACACCACTGCACTCCAGCCTGGGCGAGCCTGGGCAACAGAGCTAGGCTCCATCTCAAAACAAAACAAAACAAAACAAATAAAACAGAATTGGTTACAGTGTTTGTTCTGTAGCCTTCAGCTCCTGCCTTTCCCAAATAGGGAAGGAAGCCCCTTCTAATAAGCCAGCACTTCATAAAGACAAGATCCCCATTTTCAGCCTTCGCCCTGGGCAGAAATTCCCAAGATATGCCCAGCTCCAAAGTTACCTTTTCTCCCCTAATGATTTGAGAAATTCACCCATGATTTTGCTGAACTTCTGCCAGCCAGTGACCCTGCAAAGTGATACCTTCCTGTGGGCCCCACCTCCGTCTCCTCCATAGCTGAAAGATACATGGCATGTGAGATGTTATTTCATAACTATTCATAATTATGAAGAATTTGGTTGACTTTTAGTTTAAATAAAGATATAAAATTGGCACCTTCCTCTTCTCCCTTCTTTACATAAAAATAGGAGCTAAGACTGGGTACAGTGGCTCACCCCTGTAATCCAGCACTTTGGGAAGCCAAGGTAAGTGGATCACCTGAGTTCAGGAGTTCGAGACCATCCTGGCCAACATGGTGAAACTCCGTCTCCACTAAAAATACAAAAATTAGCTGGGCATGGTGGTGGGTGCCTGTAGTTCCAGCTACTTGGGAGCCTGAGGCAGGGGAATTGATTAAACCTGGGAGGCGTAGGTTACAGTGAGCCGAGATCACGCCATTGTACTCCAGCCTGGGTGACAGAGCGAGACTCCGTTTCAAAAAAAAAAAAAAAGTAAGAATAGGAGCTAACATCTCTCCACCCGACCTCCCATCAAAAAAAGAAAAAGATTATGTAACATCGGATTTCTAGTTATTTCCCAAATTAACATTTTGCTAGAAGTCTTTGGTTTATCTGATAATATATATATTTTTGAACATCATACAAATAAATACATGCCTTTCTATTTTGTAAACTTTTCATTAATACTTTATATGCCTTAACTGTGTCAATATATCTGCTGGCATTTTTAGAATTAATAATGGTAGTAGCTAACATGTACTGTGAGGTTATTTTAACCCAGACTCTCTACATAGGTTATTTTACCTTTCTTCGGGGGTTGGGGGAGACAGAGTCTCGCTCTGTCACCCAGGCTGGAGTGTGGAGTGCAGTGACACGATTTCCGTTCACTGCAACCTCCACTCCTGGGTTCAAGATTCTCCTGCCTCAGCCTTCTGAGTAGCTGAGACTACAGGCACATACCACTATGCCCGGCTATCTTACCGTTTTTAAGGAACATTATGATTACTGTCCGTTCTGTGAATGAGCAGTCTTAAGGCTCCATAAAGTTTAGTAACATCCACACTTGCTAATAAGTGGTGGAAATCAGATTTGAACTCGGCCTTGTGACTACAGGGTCCACAGGTTAACCTACACACCCCTTTGTCTCCCAGTCGCTGAAGTTGTACTGATCTTAGACAAGCATCCTAACTTTCTCTAGGACCTTCAGCTGGACTTCCTTATGAATCCTGCTATGTTTCCACAGTTCATTTTATTATGATTTTAGCCATCGTTAATTCAATGAAAATAATTACATCGCTGTCATATAAGGATGTGCTGTGAAACTACAGAATTTTTTTTTTTTTTTTTTGAGAAGTTTGTAAATTCCTTACAACTTGTGCTTTGAGCCCATTCACATCCAGTCTCACTCAGGAGCCGGAGTAGCAGCAGTTTTCCTCCACTGACATACAAATTAAACGGCATTTTTGACTCCACAGCATGGGTGAAAGGGTATCATATATTCCCAAATGAAACCAGCACAGCCCCAGCTGTGTCCCCTAGGCAGAGCGGCTGCACGGGGAGATCTGGGAGGCAGGTGATCATCCTTATTTAGATGTGCCAGAGATCATGTGACCAGAAAATGGAGGCGAATCTGTATTTCCAGTTAACTGCTCAGAAGAGAGATGCTGAAGAGCTGTAGCCGTGCATGCTTCTCACCCTCCTGCTAGAAAGCCTTCTCTCATCCTCAGAAGGTAGGTGGGTCCTGGGACAGCTTTTAGGAGATCGGTACAGGAAGGACAGAATGATATGGGGAGTGTTGTTCTCAAAGACTAATAATCTCTTGCTGCTGGGAAGTTGGCGGGGGAGAGGGGAGGGGGATGAGAGGATGCCGAATTCTGCCCAGCCCCTTGCAACTGACAGCTGCCAGCTGCATTTTATTCCGTATCCACGCATCCTGGAAAGGCTCGTGGTCTTTATGCTATCCCCGCCCCTTTCTTGGCGATCAGGTAATCAGGAAACAGACTTTGCACAGCTATAATCATTTTGTTTTCTTTTATATCTATGATGAAAATGAAGAGAGAAAAATAAAAGGAAGTAACAGATTTGAAACTGTTTGAGACTATTGCCTAATGATAAATAAAATGTCTATTTGGATTATTTGACAAGCAGGACAGCCCTAGTAGAGAGGCTTTTTTTTAAAATGTTATTCCTAATTGCTATTGAAGCTAGCGCATCTGTTTTTCTAAATAATCTTGTAACCTTTACGTCTTAACTGAGTTTTAAGCTGCAGAAATAGGTCATCCTCAAACATGGGTTTATGTTGTTCTCTTTGTCTTTTCAAAATCAAGAAAGAATACTCTACTGAAAGGATATCAGTATTTCACTGAGAGACTAAGTTATGTGAGGAAGTAAAAAAATTACCACCTGGTCAATTTCAACCAGGAATACACAGGTTATTAAATTTCTGTGTGGTAACTAGAAAACAAAGCTAGACTCTCACCTAGCAGAAGTGATTTAAAGTGTGACTCTGCCTGAGATCAGGGTACTGGCCATGTGGATGAAAGGGAAAGGGGGCATAATCTCCATCCACTGTCCCCTCTTTGATGTGAACTGTTGACATGGTTTGATTTTATGTAAGCTGCTATGTGAGTGCAGCTTCCGGGACCACTTCCAGCCAGATGGCTGCCCTGTGCCCCTCCTGTAGAGGAAATGGGAGCGGCTTCTGCATGAATCTATTCCAAAATCTTCATCTGATGAAAGTTTTCTTAGAATCATAACTGATAATATGCATGGAATGTAAAATCTGGAATAATTAGATTACGATGCCTGGAAATCAAAAAAATGACCCGTGGAATTTCTCTTAATTGCTAAGAGAAACTTCTTCTCTGGGAGGTAAAACAAAACAAAACAGCTCTTATGGAAATGTCTCTATGGGCAAATTAGACATTTTTAGGGTACTGAAAGCTCAGCACTCTAAAATGGTTTGGACCTTGTTCCCCAACTCAGAAGAACAAGATGAGGTTACTGTCATTGGAAATCAGCAGCACCTAAATATCCCTGTGAGATTTAGCTTTGTAATGCAAAGTTATCCTTTATGTCCTAAATAAGGTTTAATGCTTCATAGATGCTTGAGGATGGTGAGCCAATTCTCCTTTCCATAACAAGAAGTCAAATTAACTTTTTTTTCCAATGGTTAGTGCTCTCTTTGGTACATCCCAGTGAACTTCTATTTACATTCCGTTTGGTTTCTCAATCTTGAGTGGCTTTGTACTCCTGGGAAGATTTATCTCTTCAATAAGAGATCACAGTACTTTCTTGATTTTTTAACTTCACACTTTCCAGCTCTACAGAAGACAAAGTATAGGGTTTGCACATAGGTTCGGGTACTTGATATAGGTTACAGTGCAAAAGCTTAGGTTTATCTACGGCAAATAAAAGCTGATTTTTTTCCTACTTAACTAGTCTGGAATTGCTTGCCTTGTGTTTGCTGTATCAAGATTTTGCAGGCAGAGGCTTTACATGAACCAAGTTCCTGCCAGAGTAGTATTTGTATTTGGGATGGTTTCTCAGTTCTTTACCAATCCAAGTTAAGGGTAATTGGTAGTTGAGGGAAGGAAGAAGGGGTGAGAAGGGGCAGAAGGAAAAGTAGAGAACAGATTCTGTCCCCTGGTATCTTGTCTGCCAGGTTGACAAAGAACATGGCTCCTTCTGGATTAATACTGGCAGGGATCGTGAGGGGCTTATGGAGAGGTACATCACTATGTTGCTCAGGCTAGTCTGAAACTTCTGGCCCCATAGGAGGGGCATTGGAGAAGAAGCAGGAGTAGACGCCCTTCATTTGAACACTCTTTTCCTTAGAGGGCTGTTGCCAAAGTTGGCTCTGTCTTGTTCTGATACCTGCCTATTTGCCTGCTACTTTGATAGTTGTTTGATTCCTTATATTGTTCTTGAATCCTAAAGTTCAACTGCTAAAGAAATAGAAGCTGAACTAAATTTTAGAATTCATTTGGATTCACTTCTTGAATTTACAGGCAGAAAATGAGTTCTAGTTAGAGTGAGTGATTGTCTTAAGATCACCCAGTCAGTGTCTACGCTGGGATCAGAATTCAGGGGTCTTAGCTCTGGACCTTGTGCTACTTCCTGTCAGCTCAGGGCCTTTGAGGGGGAAAAAAAAAAAAATCTTGATGCGGTATCTCATGGCTGTAATCCCAGCACTTTGGGAGGCTGAGGCAGGAAGATCACTTTGAGACCAACCTGAGCAACATAGTGAGACCCTGTCTCTACAGAAAATTTAAATATTAGCTGAATGTGGTGGCATGCACCTGTCATTCCAGCTGCTTGGGAGACTGAGGCAGGAGGATGCCTTGAGCCCAGGAGGTTAAGGCTGCAGTGAGCTATGATCATGCCATTGCACTCCAGCCTGGGTGACAGAGCAAGAATCTGTCTCAAAAAAGAAAAGAAAAGAAATCTAGTCCATGCATTAGCATTTTGTCATGGCTTAAAAAAAAACCTACCACTCTTCTATTTTTAGGATAAGGTGGCATTTCCTAATTCATCTACAACCTTTAGACTCGTATGCATTTGGGGAAAATGAAACATCTCTACTGTCAGAACGTGAGTGTTTATTATTAACAGGATGCTATCCCTAAGAACTGCATATGATACAAAGGTAACTAAGGTACAGTCTCCTCACTCCAGTGTGGGGAGGAGAGAGTAAAACAAATGGCTCTGAAGGATAGGATGAACTCAATTCCATAAGAAATTATACAACGGTGGGGCTCTGGATGCTTAAAGGTGAGAAAGTGTTGCTTCATTTTCTTTGTTGTAGAGTGCCTAGTACAGGATTCATGCATGAGGAAGATTCAGGAGGTTGGGAGAAGGAACATTTCAGTGGAGGGAATATAATAAACCCAGCTATGGAGTCAGGAGAGCTATCAGTTGGAGTTGGGAGACTTAAGAGAATCTCATTTTGCCTGAAGGGTAGAGCAGTTGGAGAAGCTAAGGATGGATTATTCTAAGCGGTTAAGAGCCCCCAAGGCTGCAACAAGGAAGTCTGTATTCAACGGTTTTTGCTGGCAATGGAAAGCTGATGTTTCTTGAGCTGGGTATGGTGATTGCAATAGACTGGCAATGATGCAAGAGACATTGGAGGGCAGATGGGAAGTGCCAGTCCACCGGAGACATAATCAAGGCTGGAACTGTTCCTGGGATGGAAAGAAGGGAGATAGTTTTAGAACTGCAGACACAGAAGAAAGCTAGAAGGCATGAAAATTAAGGAGGATGAGAACCCACTGGGGAGGTGCCTGCAGAAGAATTGGCAAGCCCTGTGAAAGGTCATCATTTCATTCTTTGTGTCTGAGAACCTGCAGCCTTGGTGAGTTACTTGATATAAGTTCATATAAGCAAGGCAACGAAAGCACAAAACTCTCTCCTCAATGGAACAAGACAGAGCCTACTTGGGCAGGAACACTAGCTGCAAGTGAAAAACCACATCTGATTCATCAGCCTTAGGTCATGGTTCCGGTGCTGAACAGTGGTCTCTATGACTACACTTTCTTTGTTGCCAAGAGGGCAGGTCTGCAGACCTCTGTATCTACTGAGGTGTACCTATTGGGATGGGGTGTGAAGAGGATGGTGGTGTTTTCCTCTGGTCAGGCTCTTACCTCCTGGGCAGTGGCTATAGAAGGAGAACACCCAGTTTCAGGGCAGGGGTGAGGCCAAATGCTGTCTGTGACAAGCTACAAGGAGATTCTGACTCACAGGTTGCAAGAACAGAATGAGTCTTGATTGTAGGCATAGGAACTGAGGGGAAAGTGGGAAGAAAAAGAACAGGAGAGCTCAGATAGAATCTATCCTCATTGCCTCCCTGGCTTACCAACAGGCCAGATACCACCTTTTATTGGAGGCTTCTAGATTGCTCTACTCTACCCCCGCATCTGGAGGAGCTGCTGCTGTCTCTGAAATTCGTGTAGGACTCTCATGGCTTTTAGTCCCTCCTGTGCTGTTTTGTGTGAACCTGTATGTGTCATTTCCTCTTTATCCTCCTAGATTTTAAATTCTCTGAGAGCAGAATGTGTCTGATCCATTCTTTTGGTAATACAGCCTCCCCGCACGCTAGCATTTTCCATATGACTCTAGGACTCAAATGTGTGTTGAAATCCTACCGGAATGAATAGCCTGAGAAACAAACAGTGAGTATCAGAAAGAAGCCACAACTGTCAAAGCTCGTGGCAATCTGCTTTGGAAACCCTAGGCAGATGACCAGAATAATCTTGATATGGTTTTACCTGGAGAGAGAGAGCATTCAATATCCCTTCTAATCCCAAAACTGAAAACCAAACACATGCTTTCAATATTGCCTGGAAAAGCAGGATTTAGTGCTGCCCAAACCCAAGATGAAAGTCCCATTCATAAAGCCACCATTGCCCACCGATGTTGCCCCTTAACAATTATATTCTTCTACATGCAGTTCCCAGAAATATCCAGGAAAGGTTGATGAAATTGGATGTTCTAAAAATAGTTCTTCCTAAAATAAAATAGGAGTGAAACCAACATAGTGTGATCCCAAGAGAGCAGCTGAGCATGAGGTAGGTAAGGAGGACAGGTAAAATGGAGATGAAAGGAGAGCTAGAGACTATTCATCTATAGAAAGGTCGGTAGTGATCATTGAAGGAAAGCAAGTATGGGATAGAGTTGAGCCTCACTCCTGGGCTGGTCATGGGGAAGTTTTCCTTGTACATTAGAGTAAGTTCAGATGTAATCAAGGCTCATGGCTGGGCTGGATGCAGTGGCTCATGCCTGTAGTCCTGACACTTTGGGAGGCTGAGGTGGGGGGATCACTTGAGGCCAGGAGTTTGAGCCCAGGCTGGGCCATACAGTGAGACCCCATCTCTATGAAAAAATTGCAGAAAATGCCTTAGCCAGTTGTGGTGGCACACACCTGTGGTCCCAGTTACTCAGGAGGCCAAGATGGGAGGAACTCTTGAGGCCAGGAGTTTGAGACCAGCTTAGGCAACATAGTGAGACACCGTCTCCTACAAAAAGAAAATTATTCAAACTTAGCTGGGTGTGGTGGCACACACTCTGGAGCCAAAGCGGGAGGATCTCTTGAGGCCAGAAGTTCCAGACCAGCCTGGGCAACACACTGAGACCCTGACTCTACCAAAAATTTTTTTTAAACAGCCAGGCATGGTCGTGGATGCCTGTGGTTCCAACTACTTGGAGACTGTGGTGGGAGGATCACTTGAGCCTGGGAAGTCAAGGCTGCAGTGAGCCGTGTTCATGCCACTGCACTCCTGCCTGGGTGACAGAGTGAGACCCTGTCTCAAAAAAATACAAATAAAAATAAAAAACCTCCTGTCTTTGCAATAAAGGCAGAGATTGGATTTCCTATGATGAGTGTCTCACCAAGTTTTTTATGTACTTACCACTAGCTGGATATAGCTGTTATTGAGCTGTTATGTTTATTTTCCAGTCCTTTCATCTATCAGCAGGGACCTGGTAACCCAAAAATGTGAGTGATGTAAAGAGAGAGTTATGGAATCTCATGTAATGCTATAACTCTGTGAACAACAATTATTTAAAAGCATAAGCACATTTTCTTCCCTGAATATCTGTCTACATTTATGCAATGAAGACACAGAAATGAAAAAGAGATGGTTAAATGAATCAGTTCTCCCCAAGAGGTTGGCAGAGCCGTATGATTACTGAACATATCCCTCAGGAGGGTATGAAATTAATCAAGTCTTGTAATTAGCTTCATAGAATGTGATTATATTGTGCAGCAGGATACATGTAAGTTAGCGGGATGGCCTCTTTCTCCCAGTGTCGAGGGACCTAACTTAGGTTTCTCTCTCTCCCTGGAGATCTGTCAGGCAGCGATAGAAGGGCTTTCTAGCAGAGAAGATGAGTGAAAGGACTGATATACTCCTTCCAGAGTCAAGAGTCTCCTCCTTGACACTGGATATAGCGGTGAAGATCTGATACTTTATTGGTTTGCTAGGGCTGCTATAACAAAGTACCAAAGACGAGGTGGCTTAAATGGTAGACATTTATTTTCTCACAGTTGTGGAAGTCTGAGATCAAGGTATAGCTAGGATTGGTTTCTTCTGAGGCCTCTCTCTCCTTAGCTTGCATATGACTGTCTTCTCCCCATGTCTTCTGGTCTTCCCTCTGTGTGTGTTTGTGTCCACATTTCCTCTTGCTATAAGGATGCCAGTCATATTGAACTATGGTCCACCTGAATGACCTCATTTTCACTTAATTACCTCTGCAAAAACGCCATTTCCAAACACACACCTTGACATACTAAGGGTTAAGACTTCAACATAAGAATCTTGGGGGATGCAATTCCTCCCATAATAGATAACTTAGGAATGTGACAGCCTATGTGCCAGGAATTCCTGATGGTCCTGTGAATGGTGACAGACCTCCAACCCCATAAACCATTTATTGTACTTCACTGATGAGTCTCTGCATCCCTTCAGGGGATCCATGACCTCCTAGGAGACTCAGAGTGAATACAGAAGGTTAAGTGTAACCCAGCATCTTCTAATAATAATAATAATAATAGTAATATTAGAAGTAATCATATAATAGAACTGTTGCCAAGCACTTTACTCATTATCTCTTTGAAATCTCTCCTCTCATTCCCATTTTGCAGATGAGGAAACTAAGTCTTAAAAGAAGTCAGTAACTTTAGCACAGTTACATGGTTAATAAGAGACAGAAGCGGCCAGGCGCAGTGGCTCATGCCTGTTATCCCAGCACTTTGGGAGGCCAAGGAGGGTGGATCACTTGAGGTCAGGAGTTCAAGATCAGCCTAACCAACATGGTGAAACCCTGTCTCTACTAAAAGTAGAAAAATTAGCCCGGCGTGGTGGTGCAGGCCTGTAATCTCAGCTACTCAGGAGGCTGACGCAGAAGAACTGCTCAAACCCAGGAGGTGGAAGTTGCAGTGAGCTGAGATTGTGCCACTGTACTCAAGCCTGGGTGACAGAGCAAGACTCCATCTCAAAAATAAATAAATAAATAAATAAATAAATAAATAAGAGGCAGAAGTGGAGTGAGTCCCATGGATGCCACCAGGGTAGATTGCCTCCCTGTTTGTGAGCTTTGTTTTTCTTAAACTGGTGTGAAAGGCTAAGGAGAAATTTCTTGCAGGTGGATGTATATGAAGGGACCTGAAGAAGTCCATCAGCTTTACAGTGGATATCTAAGGAAGTCCAGAATCCCCAAAGAGCATTGAAACCCTAAGTGTGATCTGGAATTTTCCCACTGCCGAGAGGTCGCTAACTGAGATCGGTTAGATCCCAACCATTGAAAGTGGAGGAAATGAGACTCAGGCAGGAAGGGAGCACGGGGGCTCTGGAGCTGCCCTGGGGTTGAGTCTGCAGCCGACTCCTCCTCCTCTCCCTGCTCCCTTTGGCTTGTCTCTGAGAAACCGTCCTGGGAGACAAGCTAGCAGGCCAGACAAACTCAAGCAGTTTTTTAAAAAGGTAGCCTCTGACTCATAGATGTAGAGTAGAATGGTGGTTGCCAGAGGCTGGGGAGGGGATGAGGGAAAGGAGAGTGGTTGATCAAAGGGTACAAAATTTCAGTTAGATCTGAAAAATAAACTTTAGTGATCTGTTGCAGAGTGGTGACTATAATAAATAATCATGCACTGTATATTTCAAAATTACTAAAAAAGTAGATTTTAAATGTTTTCACCACAAAAAATGCAAGTATGTGAGGTGATGGATTTGTCAATTTTCTTTAATGATTCTACAGTGTAAATATATGCCAAAGCATCACATTGTACCCCATCAATATACATTTGTGTGTGTCTATATGTGTATATATATAATATATGTACATATGTATACTATATATATTTTATGTATGGACACAAAAAAATTCATGGTGTACACAAATATGTGTATATATGTATATATACACATACACAAATATTTATGGGTACAAATACATATTTATATTTATGGGGCGTATATACACACACACACACACACACACACACACACACACACACACACACATATGTTAGCATCAGATTTCAGGGCATGTCCCTCCCCACATGATATTCTATGATATTCTTTCATTTGCATTCAGGATTAGAGGAGTGATAAACAGAAATGCATTCATCCAACAAACATGTGAAGGTCCGCCTAATATCAGGGATCATGACCCTGGCACTTCCTTTATATGGGAGTTAACCCTGTCTCTGTAAACAAGAATATACCCACATGTAAGCTTCCTGAGAGCATACGTATTTTTCCCAATCTGTTTTATCAGTCAGGTCATTTTGGGTGATGGGTGACAAAAACTCAACTTACCCTGCTTAGATTAAAAAGAATATTAACTGGCTCATATTATGAAAACCAAAGAACTAATCTGGCTCTGGGCAGAGGTGAATAAGGAAGCTCCAAACACACAGTCAATGTTTACCCATTTTTTTTCCTTCACTCGTTGTCTCTGTTTCTTCATACAGAAAGGATTCTCCATAGGCCCTCAGGTTTACATTACAGTCAGCTGCAATCTCCAGAGAAAGGCTTTCTTTTTCCCAGAGGTTTCAACAAAATCTGCGTTGAGTCTCTCCTTGGAAGAACTGGTGTCACATGCCTATTCGTGGAACCAATCACTGTGGCAGGGGTGGGGACTCTGCTGATTGGTCAGTCCTGGGTCAGGTGCCTGTCTCTGCAGGGAAAGGAGATTACCTTCAACCCTCAAACCCTGGGACTTAGTGTGATGCAGAAATTATTCCGCAAAGGGGAATAGAGGTGCTGTTATCAAAAGAAGAAAGAGTGTGGGGAGGACACTGGGCTAACTATTACATCTGAATACACTGAAAAAGTTAATGGTCAGGAGGAGATGAAGAGAGGTCAATTAAAGGGTACAAATGTACAGTTTGGTAGAAGAACTTAGCCCTAGTTTTTGCCAGATCATTAGAGTGACTATTGTTTACAGTAATCTATTATATATTTTAAAAATAGTTAAAAGAAAAATTTGAATATTTTTTAGCATAAAGAATACATAAATATTTCAAGTCATAGCTATCCCAAATGACGCTGGTTTGATCTTTACAAATTATATTAATGTATTCAATTATCACATATACTCCCCAAAATATATACATCTATGGTGTATCAATAAATAAAATAAAAATAGTGGGGCTGGGCGCAATGGCTCACAGCCGTAATCCCAGCACTTTGGGAGGTCGAGGCAGGTGGATCACCTGAGATCGGGAGTTCAAGACCAGCCTAACCACCATGGAGAAACCCCATCTCTACTAAAAATACAAAAAAATTAGTCAGGCATGGTGGTGCATGCCTGTAATCCCAGCTACTTGGGAGGCTGAGGTAGGAGAATCGCTTGAACCCAGGAGGCGAAGGTTGTCGTGGGCCGAGATAGCACCATTGCACTTCAGCCTGGGCAACAAGAGTGAAACTCCAACTCAAAAAAAAAAAAAAAAAAAGTTAATAGTGATCATCCATAGTGGCCAAATTTAGGAATATTTTGCCTTTATATTTTCTATCATATATAATTCTATTTTTATATAAAAATATGTTGTAAGTTTTCTATAAGTAAACTATGTTTTTATAATGAATAAGACTTTTTAAAAGTTTTTTACATTAATATCTCTGAGAAAATAAAGCCTCTTTTAAAGTCTAAATCTCTCCATCTACTGAGGGGCTTCTGGCTAAGATCAAGAGCCAAATCTCTTCTCTCGCCTAACATTTTTATCGCCTTCACTGTCTCCTGCTAATTCTGGCCTCCAGGGAGGTCTCATTTTGTCACCTCCTCTGCCTTTGCCACTTCCCATGACTCTCAGAGTTCCTCCGTGTTTTTAACGTATTTAAAATATCAGTTTATCTTTAAAATAAACTATTTGGACTTTACTTAAAATTTCAAGGTGACAATATGTCTTTTAAAAGATACGCCCTGACTAGATTTAATTGCCAGTGTTTTTTTATAACCTCTAGCTGATAAGAATTCCCTGAAAGGAGTTTTCAACATAAATCTGGGATCCTTTTACAAGTGTTTTATGTGACATTCTGAGATAATTTATTTCCACAGGCTGATAGGATATACCTCCTTGTGGGAGCAGTTGAAGAACACCTTTCTGGTGGTTCAGGGGTAAAAATGATGCCTAAATTGAAGCAGTGGCAGAAGCGTCAGTTGTCCCAGGATATTAAGCTCTAGTGCGCCTGGGTGGGCACCCACGCAGTTGAGATCTTCACAGACAGATCCCACAGCTCTAAGTGTCCCTGTCAGCTTGTTCACCTCCAGATTTATGATCTGAAGGTGATTTTGTGAGCTTAGAAAAACCTATCTTGTACCCTTTCCCAGGGCACCTGCTTTTTATTTATTTTTATTTTTTTGATTGTGGTAAGAAACACATAACATAAAATGTACCATCTTAACCATTGTTAAGTGTACAGTTCAGGTACAGTAGGTACATTCACATTGCTGTGCCTAGATCTCCAGAACGTTTTCATTTCTTAAAATTAAAACTCGATACCTGGTAAACAACATTTCCCCATCTCCCCAGCCCCTGGCAACCACCTGTTTCAACCATTTCTGTTTCTATGAATGTCACTGCTTTAGATACTTCAGATAGGTGGAATCATACAGTAATGGTTTTTTGTTTTTTTGTGTGTGACTGGCTTATGTGACTGGCTGATTTCATTTAGCATGATCTCATCAAAGTTCATTCATACTATAGCTTGTGACTGGATTTTCTTCCTTTTTAAGGCTGAATAATATTTCATGTATGCATATATACCACATTTGCTTTATCCATTAATATGGTTTGGCTCTGTGTCCCTACCTGAATTTCATCTTGAATTATAATCTCCATGTGTTGGGGAAGGGGTCTGGTTGGAGGTGATTGGACCATGAGGGCAGACTTCCCTCCTGCTGTTCTTATGATAACGAATGAGTTCTCACAAGATCTGGTTGCAAGTATGGCACTTTCCCCTTTGCGCTCTCGCTCTCTCGCTCTCTCTCTCTCTCTTCTATTGCCATGTAAGACGTGCCTTGCTTTCCCTTTGCTTTCAGTCATGATTGTAAGTTTCCTGAGGCCTCCCCAGCCATGTGGAACAGTGAGTCAATTAAAACTCTTTTTAATAAATTACCCAGTCTCAGGTAGTTCTTTATAGCAGTATAAAAATGGACTAATACATCCATTCATCCATCAATGGGCGCTTGAGTTGCTCCCACCTATTGGTTATTATGCCTATAGCTGCTATGAATGTGGTTGTGCAAATATCTCTTTGAGATCCTACTTTCAGTTCTTTTGGACTTATAACGAGAAGTGGGATTGCTAAATCATATGATAATTCTATTTTTAATTGATTCGAGGCCGCATCATTTTGTATTCCCACTAACAGTGCACAAGAGTTCCAATCTCTCCGTATCCTCACCAACACTTGTTATTTTCTGTTTTCTTTTTCTTTTTTTTAACAGTTGCCATCCTAATAAGTATGAAGTGACATATCATTGTAGTTTTGATTTGCATTTTTCTAATGATTAGTGATGTGGAACATCTTTTCATATGCTTGTTGACCATTTGCATATCATCTTTGGAGAAATGTCTTTGCCCATTTCAAGTCATTTGCCCATTTTTTAATCAGGTTATTTGTATTTTTGTTGTTGGGTTTTAGGAGTTATTTATATATTCTAGATATTAACCCCTTATCAGATATATGATTTGCAAATGTTTTATCTCATGTAAATGCAAATATATGTATATGCAAATCATATATGATTTGCAAACGTTTTCTCTCATAAAAATATATAATAGATTACTGTAGTCTCTCTCAAGGTTGCCTTTCACTCTTGATTGTATCCTTTGATGCACAGAAGGTTTGAAGTTTGATGTCCCATCTATTTTTTCTTTTGTTGCCTATACTTTTGGTGTCATATCCAAGGAATTGTCAAATCCAATGTCATGAAGTTTTTGATCAATGTTTTATGCTAGAAGTTTCTGTTTTGGATCTTATGTTTTTATCTCTAATCCATTTTGAGCAATTTTGGTATATTGTATAAGGTGAGGGTCCAACTTCATTCTTTTACATGTGGATATCTTGTTTTTCTAGCATCATTTGTTGAATAATTTTCCCACTAAATGGTGTCAGCAACCTTATCAAACATCATTTGGCAATATAGGCATGGGTTTATTTCTTGACTCTCTATTCTATTCTACTAGGCTATGTATCTGTCTTTTTATTTATTTATTTTTAGAGACTCATCCAGGCTGGGGTGCAGTGACATGATACAATCATAGCTCACTGCAGCTTCAAACTCCTGGGCTCAAGCAATCCCTCCTATCTCAGCCTTCCTAGTAGTTGGGATTACAGGAGTGAGCCATGGCACTCAACTATATCAGTGTTTATGCCAGTACTGTACTGTTTTGATTACTGTAGCTTTGTAATTAGTTTTAAAATTAGGAGGCATAAGACTTCCAGCTTTCTTCTTTTTCAAGATTGTTTTGGCTATTTGAGGTCCCTTGAAATTTCAAATAAATTGTAGAATAGATTTTCCTATTTTTTCAAAAAATTCCATTGGAATCCAGGTCACTTGCTTTTGAAAACCAGTATTGTATTTAATTTTTAACAAAATTACTGAAACGATAACAGCAATATCTAATCCTTATGTGTCATCAGTCATGATTGGCAAGGCAGTGTTCCCTATCCCTACCTAAATCAACTCGTTTAATCCTTACAACAACTTTCTAAGTAGGTAGTGTTACTTTCCCCATTTTACAGATGAGGAAACAGGCATATAGAAATTCTGTAACTCCTGTAAGTTTACACATTTTAAAAGGTCAGAGCCAAGGTTCAAGTGCAGGCAGTCTGACTCCAGAGTCTTGAGGCTTTCTGGAATAAAAATACCACATAGCAGTTCAGGCTGCATTTACTAAATTCTTGTTAGATGCAGTCCTAGCTGTCCAGAGAGGCCCATACATCTCTTGGGGTTATGTCTCAGACCTGTGCCTCTCAAAGGAAGGAAAGAAGGACGGACGGACTTTATTTATTTGTTTATTTTTATTTATTTATTTATTTATTTTTTGAGACGGGATCTCGCTCTGTCGCCCAGGCTGGAGTGCAGTGGCAGGATCTTGGCTTACTGCAAGCTCCGCCTCCCGGGTTCACGGCCATTCTCCTGCCTCAGCCTCCCGAGTAATTGGGACTACAGATGCCTGCCACCACGCCTGGCTAATTTTGGTTTTGTATTTTTAGTAGAGATGGGGTTTCACCGTGTTAGCCAGGATGGTCTCAATCTCCTGACCTCGTGATCGCCCCGCCTCGGCCTCCCAGAGTGCTGGGATTACAGGCGTGAGCCACTGCACCTGGCCAAGGAAGGACTTTATAATGCCCAAGAACTTGTTATAGATTCTGAGATGTCCTCTATAAAAGAAATCGGTTTGATTTTGTATGCCTCATTTTGACCAAGAAATCTTTTATTCTTTTCATTTGTTTTTTCCTTTCTTTTCTTCCTCCCTTCCTCCCTCCTTTCTCTTTCTCCTTCCTTCCTTTTTTTTGATGGAGTCTCGCTCTTGTCTCCCAGGCTGGAGTGCAGTGGCGCCATCTCAGCTCACTGCAACCGCCACTCCCAGGTTCAAGTGATTCTCCTGTCTCAGCCTCTTGAGTAACTGGGATTAAAGGTGCCCGCCACCACGTCCAGCTAATTTTTGTACTTTTAGTAGAGACGGGGTTTTGCCGTGTTGGCCAGGCTGGTCTCAAACTCCTGACCTCAACTTCTCAAAGTGCTGGGATTACAGGCATGAGCCACCACACCCGGCCAATCCCCAGAGAATATAATATATGATGCTTCACAAACTTAACTGGCACAGAGCCTTTTGGCATAGATCTGTGGAGCTGGTTCTCTGGGCACAGGCTCTGACAAATGCTGGCGTAAAGACAGGACCACTTGTCACTGTCCCGTTTGCCCCAGGATGGTTTGGAACACTCGAGTGCAAATCCTCGTGGGATGTGGAGGGAGTGTTCGTTCTTATGTCGGCCCCGGGTCAGTCCCAGGTTTGAGCTCATAGGCTGACCTTGGGGAATGGATTCCAGGAGTTTGCCTGGATCTTGCAGCAGGCCTGCTTCCTGGACTTCTCCAGGAAAGTCACTGCGGCCTGAGAGGTGGCTCAGTTTTCAACCACAGGCAGTGACTGTATGGGAATGAAAAGATAAAGGAATTTAATGCTAGAGGAAAATGAGGAACAATGGACCCATCAGGAAGGAAATCCAGAAAATAAAAATGGGATGGTGTCACCCAAAGGACCGAACACTGGTGTACATATATTCTGTTTATTCAGCAAATGTCCACGGAGGGCCCGCTGCCAGCCGTGCTCTCAGCTTCCGCAGCCCTTTAGGAGCTGACGGTTTGGTCATCCAAATGGAAATGTTTCGTTCTCTGCCTCATTTTCCTCACCTGTGGAACAGGAGCACAAAACAATGCCTTAAAGGAATTCTATCAAAAACGATGCTCATTTTAAAAGTATAAAGGCTTTTGAAGTCAGAGAAATACTATGTGAAAATCAAAGAGTTTCTTTTTTCTTTAAGGACAAGAACATAAATAAAATAATACAATTTTTTTAAGCAACAAGTTTTAAAAATCCAAAACTGAAAAAACCAAAAACAAAAACAGTAAATCTAACAAAATAGACAAAGCAACAGTGAAAGAAATCAAAGTGAAAAGACCATTGCGAAAGAGAAACTATTGATTTGGAAAACAGACTGCAGATATCGGAAAACAGACTGCAACGCAAGGATAGAATTAGATACATTTAAAACAACCTATTGCGAAAGATGAATCAGCCAGGCTATAGACAGCAACAGCCGTGAGAAGCAGGTGTGTCTTATTTATTTTAAAATACCCATTGTTTGCCCAGATCAGACCTTCAGAAAATATTTGTGAAGATGAATAAATGTAATGGACGTGTGGACAGTGGAAACAGCAGGACCTCCACAATGAGGGATTAATCTGAGCCCTGGTTTTTCTGACTTTCTTTTTCAGTGCTAACATTTCAGCTCATGTGCTTCGCTATTTCTGCTGCTTCCTACACTTTATTTTGGAAAATGTCAGGAGTCCCAGTAATGTAGCAGTGGATGTGACATCGTAATGCTGCTACTGATAAACAACTGAAATTACTACTTACTAAGCACTTCTTTTTTTCTAACCTTAACTTGAATTTGCCCAAGATTCCTAGAAGTGCATAGAATCTTAATATTTTCAGATTACCTTTTTATTTGAAAATGTTGTCACATGTTCGTATTTTTAAAAATTGAATTTAAATTTTAATTTAAAAAATTAAAAAATTGAAACACAGAAAAGTAAAATGAATCAAATGTAGAAATTCCTTTCACCCCTGTGCCTACTCCAAGTAGGTAACTGCTGTGAACAATGTATTCTTCCTCGATATTATCCATATCTAAAAATACATATAAATGTATATAATTTTATGGAAATAGTATCATTCTAAATGTACTATTTTATAACTTGAGTTTTTATTAGATACGTCTAAATGCCATTCTATGTCAATACATTTAGACTTTTTTTATACATTGATATACCATAATGAGTTTCATGCTGTTTTTAATCACTCCCTTACTGATAGGTTTTTAGATTAGCACTTACATTTTTGTAAAAAAAAAAAAAAATTTTTTTGAGTGGAAAATTGTGTTAAGTCACTGAATGAACAACTAGGGTCCAAGGCTGAGGGCAAAGTGGTGCAAAGTACTCTTTATCCCAAAGAAAGAGAAGGCAAGAAGCTCTTGGCAGTTGAGGTATATGGTTTCCTGAAGGCCTCTTAAAAGGTGACTCAGATTTACCGAACTCAACCCATTCCATGTGAGCAGAAGACTGGGGAGGAATGAGGGAATTATGAAGTCATTGCCTTGTTAGAAGTACTGGGGTGCATCCCTTTCTGCTCCTCCAAAGCCAAGTGAGGGTTGCCCCAGAAGAGTCCTGAGTAAAGAGTTGGAATTCCTTCCACAAGGGAGACTGGCATCTCACGCCCAGTTGGAAGTCTGCTTAGACTGGATTGTGGGTCTGCCCTGATTCTGCCTGAGCCAGTGAAAAGAACATTCAAGGCCAGGCATGGTGGCTCATGCCTGTAACCCCAGCACTTTGGGAGGCCAGGGTGGATGGATCACCTGAGGTCAGGAGTTCGAGACCTGCCTGGCCAACATGGTGAAAACCTGTCTCTACTAAAAATACAAAAAGCTGGGTGTGGTGGCACACGGCTGTGATCCCAACTACTCAGGAGGCTGAGGCAGGAGAATCGCTTGAACCCAGGAGGCGGAGGTTGCAGTGAGCCAAGATTGCGCTACTGCACTCCAGCTTGAGTGGCAAGAGTGAAACTTCATCTCAAAAAAAAAAAAAAAAAAAAAAAAGAGAACATTCATGAGAGGCTGGTGGTGGTGTGACCTTACACTGTCACTGTGTGGAGGGACAGGGTGGTATAGGTGTCCTGTGGGTGCAGTGACCCCATGGACAGTGGTAGATTTGACTCATTTTGTAATATCCCACCTGTTATGCTCTGAACTGTGTCTCTCCAAATCCATATACGTTGAAGTCCTGTCTTGTATTTGGATATGATTTCTTTACAATGAATTCACTAGGGTAGGCCCTAATCCAGTAGGATTGGTGTCTTTTTGAGGAAAAGAGATTAGGACCTGCACACACACAGAAGGCATGACTGTGAAAAGAAAGAAGATGGCCATCTTCAAGTCCAGGAGAGAGGCCTCGGAAGAAACCAACCCTGATGACACCTTGATCTCAGACTTCCAACGTCCAGAATTGGGAGCAAGTACATTTCTGTTGGTGAAGTCACCCAGTGTGCGATACTTTGCTATGGAAGCCCTCCGAACTAAGATGCCACCCAAGGTGAGAAGGCCCCAGCCAGAGGCAGTGCCAGGAGCTGGGGACAAAAGGAAGATGTGGAGTGAAGCCAGTTCTCCTGTACCAGTGAAGTGGACAGTGGGGAGCCCCCATGGGCCCTCAAAGAACTCCTACAAGTTTCCAACAGAGGGAGGGGCTCCCAAAGTTCAGGCTGGGAAGAGGAGTGAGAGAATGGCAAGCCTCTCTCCAGTTTCCACTTCACCCTCCTACCCAGGCCCTTTTCACAGACCAGAATCCTGGGGTAAGAGGAGGAATGGGGGAACTCTTCCTATCCCAAATTCCCTGAAGCACAGCTTTGGTTGGCACAGGTAGGAGAGTGAAGGAGAAACAATTTTTAGCTGTTTTAGACTAGATTAGATTTTAGTAACTGAAAGTAACAGGATAGCATGATGCAGGGAAGGAAGATTCAGCATAGCACAGTTGGGAAAATCAGAGATCCGAGAAATTTTTAATTATTTCATGTTTGCATGATTATCAAATTCAGACTGTTTAAAAAATCCCTCCAGTTTTGTTTTTGTATTTTTACAGTAAACATCTTTTTACATCTATCTTGGTATATACCTGTGAGTATTCTGCACTATACATTCCTAGAAGAGCTGATCAAAGGCTATGTGTATTTAAAATTCTGATGACTACAACTAAAATCTATACCTCAATTTATATTCCTTATAGAAATACATTTGGGTGTACCACTTGCACCAATATGAGAGCTTCACAGTTTTAAAAATATATTCAACTTTAAGAAAATGAGATGTTATTTAAGTTGTTAGACTCTAGGACAGCGGTTGTCAAACCTCCCCCTACACTACCCACCAAACCCAATCCAGTCGGCCACCTACTTTTGTACATAAAGTTTTACTGGAACACAGCCATACCCATGCATTTACAGATTGTCTATAGCTACTTTTGTGCTAGGACAACAGAGCTGAGTTGTTGCCACAGAAACTGTAGAGCATGCAAAGCCCAACATATTCATTATCATTATCTGGCCCTTCCAGAAACACTGTGCTGACCCCAGCTCCAGAAAAGTCGAGCCTCCCATGCCCTGCGGATCAGCAAATGTAACTGCTGAGCAGCAGTTGAAGGAGTATCTTATCTACGTGTGTTCCTGTGGTTCATATTTCTGGTGCCAGATTGTCCAAGGCATTTGGATGACTTCACACTCTTGAACTACTTGGGGCAGGAAGTCAAACTGGAAGAGTGCAGCCATTGCATTGCACTGTGGGGAAGGGGACCCTTTGTGAGCTTATCTCACAGGCAGGAGGGTGGGGCAGGCAGGCAGTCTTCCCGAAGTGTAAATCCCAGGAGATACTGAGCAGGTGAAGTGAGGGCTGCAGGCGGCAGGAGCCTGTGCTGTGAGCCCAGCCAGTTCTGCTGCTCATTTGGGCGTCCTGCAGATGCTGGCGCCCCTGGCATTGAAGATTGTCTCCAATTCTAAAGAAAAACAATGGTCTACTTTCCCCCTCTCCCTTCAGGAGAATCTCATCCTTTCAGATTCACTCCCAGTTGCTCCTGATATTATCCGAGAGCTTTTACTGTTGAAGGAGAGAGCACAATAGCACAATATGTGCCACACCAGAGGATGACTGTTGCCTAATTGGATTCACAGCGATGACTTCTTTGTAAAACACTTCCATAAGCATCACCTATATTTCTAAATTATGTTTTGACAAAAGCTTAACTTCTTATCCAAAGGAATTTGTTGGAAGACATTTTTTTTTTTTGAGACGGAGTTTCACTCTTGTTTCCCAGGCTGGAGTGCAATGGCGTGATCTCAGCTCACTGCAACCTCTGCCTCCCAGGTTCCAGCGATTCTTCTTTCTCAGCCTCCTGAGTAGCTGGGATTACGGGTGCCTGCCACCACGCCCGGCTAATTTTGTATTTTTAGTAGAGACAGGGTTTCTCCCTGTTGGTCAGGCTGATCTTGAACTCCCGACCACAGGTGATCCACCCGCCTTGGCCTCCCAAAGTGCAGGGATTACAGGTGTGAGCCACCATGCCTGGCCTGGAAGAGAATATTTATGTTCAAGTTTCACTATGTGGCGAGACATTCTGAGGAGCACTTTACCCAAAGAGCAGGGCACCTTCACGTGTCTAAATCAGTGTGTTGTTCAATAGTGACTCATTCATCTCCACCACATGCTGAGCCCTGTGCGAAGCACTGGGTGTGTTTGTGTGTGGAGAGGGTGGCAGTAGGGAGGAGTGGGGACAAACACACTTCAAACAGGAAATCGTAGGAACATGGCAGCATCCACGTGAGGCACGGGTGCTGTGGGACGTGACCCAACTCTGTGGGGTGGAGGTGAGGTCCCAGGTCCCGACTTGTGGGGTGGAGGTGAGGTCCCAGGTCCCAACTTGTGGGGTGGAGGTGAGGTCCCAGGTCCCGACTTGTGGGGTGGA
>NC_045447.1:90704536-90725676 GCF_002776525.5 Piliocolobus tephrosceles | reverse complement strand
ACTTGTGGGGTGGAGGTGAGGTCCCAGGTCCCGACTTGTGGGGTGGAGGTGAGGTCCCAGGTCCCGACTTGGGTGGAGGTGAGGTCCCAGGTCCCAACTCTGTGGGGTGGAGGTGAGGTCCTAGGATGCAGATTCCACACTGAGTAGTAGAGGACAGCAAGATTGGCAAGGCTAAGTGGGGAGTGGGGAATGAGAAAGGAGGCTTGGGTCTAGGCTTGGGGGCCAGGTTCAGAGGGCCTTGTAAGCCCTTCTCTGAAGCCAGATTCTTTCCCTGAAGCAGTGGGAACATTGAAAGGATTTAAACAAGATGGTGGCATCAAGGTTGAGATTGAGAAGGGTATTAGTTATGGTTTGGAGGAGGTAGGGAAGAAGATCATAAACAGAAAGGTCGCAATGTTTCTGCATTAAAAAAAATGAATTTGAACTAAGGCTTTTGTAGTGAGAATGGAGTGGAGAGGATGAGGTACATTTATAGGATTGGATGGCCAACTGGATGGGGAAGAAATGGTGGGAAAGAAAAGAAAGTAAGGGTGAATGCTGGTTTGGGCGCTTGAGTGCCCAGGTGATATGTAGAGACATTCACTAGGATGAGAAATGTATTAGTTAGCTATTGCTGTATAATAAATAATCTCGGGCCTGTGCAGTGGCTCATGTCTGTAATCCCAGCACTTTGGGAGGCCAAGGCAGGAGGATCACTTGAGGCCAGGAGTTGGAGACCATGCCTGACCAACATGGTGAAACCCTGTCTCTCCTAAAAATAAGCCGGGCGTGGTGGTGTGCATCTGTAATCCCAGCTACTCAGGAGGCTCAGGCAGGAGAATCACTTGATCCCAGGAGATAGAGACTGGAGTGAGCTGAGATCACTCCATTGCACTCCAGCCTGGGCAACAGAGCAAGACCCTGTCTCAAAAAATAAATGAATAAAATAAATAATCTCAAAGTTTAGCAGCTTAAAACAACAAACATTGATTATTTCCCAGTGTTTGTATCAGGAATTCAAGAGTGGATTAACTAGATGGTTCTGGGTTAAGGTCTCTTGTTAAGCTGCCATCAAGACATTAGCCAGGGCTGCAGGTGTCTGAAGGCTTGACTTGAGCTGCAGGATCTGCTTCCAAGATGGCTTGTTCACAAGTCTGTTGGCAGAAGGCTTCAGTTCCTTCCTGGGTTTTCACAGGAAGCCTCAGTTCCTTGCCACATGGACTCTCCACAGGGCTGCTTGACTGTCCTTACAACAGGGTAGCTGGTTTCTCCCAGACTGAGAGACCCAAGAGAGAACAAAGCACACAGTGCTTTTTAGGACCTAGCCTTAGAAGTCACCCACCATCCATTCCACCTTATTCTGTTCAGTCCACACTTAAGGGAAGGGAAATTAGGCTCCACCTTTTGAAGCAAGTGTCAAAGAATTTATGGACGCTTTTCAAAGTGGTCACAGAGAAGGTAGGATGTAACGGATTTGCGTAGAGGAAGGTGTAGGATTCGGTTTTGAACATGTTCAGTTTGACATCCCTTTGAGCCATCCTGGTTGTGAACTGTAAACTCACTTCCTAAACAAGTATATGCCCCTCTCCAATGTGAGATTATGCCGTCTAATTTAGTCTTCTCCACAACAAACAAATCTATTGATAGATCTTAAGGTTATAGGAAAAATATTAAAAGAAGCTGGCAGATAGTCTGCAGGCAGGAGGTAGAATTCTCCATGCATCCATCATTCACGGCCAAGGCGTTAATTATTCTCTGAAAAGGAAAGAAGTTGAAATGATAAAAATGTAGGCTTTCCTTCTATTCCTGCTCAGCATTCCTCAAATTTTCATGTTTATAAGCCTCACTGTAAAAAGAAAAAAAAAATTGACATACAAAACCATGTACACTGTATTCAGGGAACAGTTCAAGAAAATGTTTGAGGATCATTGAGCTACAAGTGATGTTTTTGCTCCCTGCAGAATTTTAGAATCTGACCCTGGGTAAGGAGGCTGCATTGTGTCCCTCCCCTCTGAGAACCTGAGAATGTTTGGCTGTGGTTTGTGCGGTTTTGCACCTTCCCCAAAGAAGGTGGTGTCTGGGCGAGTGCTCAGCGCCTATCTTCCTACCGTGTGCGATCAGTTTTCTTTTCCAGCTCTCACCTCCCTCCTTCATCTCTCTTCAGCTGGCTGGCTTCTAAGATGCTTCTCCCTGCCTGGCCACAGTGCTTACCTGTTCTAGGAGGAGAGAGGCCCAGCTGGGTTAGCGAACTGTTGCTAAGAGCCTTCCTTATTTCATGGGCTTGACCCCAGCTTCCTATTGTGGCATCTCCTGTCTTGGGGTCAGCTTGATTCGGCAAAGTGTGAAACTCAGTGCTGCTTCAGTCTCACCTCCTACTTTGAGTAATTTGATAAGTACTCTGGTT
Source organism: Piliocolobus tephrosceles (assembly GCF_002776525.5). Classification (NCBI taxonomy): domain Eukaryota; kingdom Metazoa; phylum Chordata; class Mammalia; order Primates; family Cercopithecidae; genus Piliocolobus; species Piliocolobus tephrosceles. The sequence continues at coordinate 90,723,293 of NC_045447.1, read as the reverse complement.
CACGGGGTGTCATGTACTGCTGGCTTAATGGAGCAGCCTACTTTATCAGACAAGAACCCTCACGTGGCAGTCCTCCAGCCTGTAGGCTAATTGATATTCTTAACGAGGGAAGACAAGCACCTCATGAAAGGTTTTATTTGTGTTTTCTTTTTTCTTTTTATCTCTGTTTCTAGAGACAGCAACCTTATCAGTCCAGCAGATCTTACTAGACTAGAAGGAAGCCAGGAGAGTTTTAAGGAACTCTGACACAAGGGATATTTCTCTTTATGTAATCATTTCCCCAAAATATATCAGCATAACTGTCAGTGTTTTTCTAAAGAACAATGAACCCCACGTCATGACCTGCTACTTTACTTTTTATGGAGGTATATGTTTTAGTGGCCAATCTTGTAAAAATGGTTATTCCTGAAAAGGGGTGCCACCTGCTGCCGGATATCCGTGTCTGTCAGGAAACATTACCATCTAGAAATGCTCTTGGTTATGTGTGTGCCAGCTCTTGGCTCACTGCTCATTTCCTGTTAAAAAGGACCTAATCTCAGGCAAAGCTAATCCTACAACAACAGTCAAATCCCTCCAGATTCAGATATGTTGAAAGAATACAAGACACAGAACGGGCCTCACTTTGTACCTGTTCTAAGGGCAAGAAGGTGCATTTATGTCCAAAAGTTCTGCACTTGTTGTCCTTCATTCTCTGTCACATACTGCAATTAGCCTTCCATATGAAGAAGTGTAAGTATCAGAAACACACAATCTACGAATATGCGTGGGCTCCATTCTCAAATTGGAGAATTCCATTTCTGTCACCGTCTTTCTCCGTTTGGTGGTATTCAGGATCATTAGAGAAGGTGCACAGACGTAGCATAAATAGCATCAAATCACCTAAGAGCATGTTTCTTTTTATAACTTCCTGGGCTGAGTTGAATGCTTAGCTAATTCACTTCATCTTATTTCCTAAAATCTGAACTTGAGGCTATTTATTTTCCTCTAGGAACTTCTTTAGCTGCTATCACAAGTTTGGATGTGCAGGGCTTTATTGTTTGGTTACTTACACGTGTGTTTTTCAGTCTCCAAACTGTGATTGGAGACTTTTTATGATTGATAACTAGAGGTATGGCCCTGAAGTCAGAGAATATAGTACATGTGATGTTAACTTTTGGTATTTTATGAGACATCGTGTATGGTAAGTTTTGGTGAGTTCAAAAAAAGAAAAAACTGTTTTTATCGACTGCAGATCTCTCCATTAGACCAAGCTATATTACTGCATTGTTCAGATCGGCCATAGTCTTATATATTTCTTTTCAAATTAATTTATAAATTCTTGAGAGGTATATTCAGATTTTCCCCCATGAAATGTATTTTGCCTAATCATTTATTTTCAATTTGTGTTTTACATATTTTGAGGCTATGTTGTTAAGAACACATTGGCTGTCAATTATTGCATCTTCTGAAAAATTATTCCTTGTATCACTAAATAATAACTTTCTTTAGCCTTAATAATGCCTTTTCTGAAGTCTGTTTTGTTGGGCATTAATACTGTAATGCTGGCCAGGTGCCATGGCTCATGCCTGTAATCCCAGCACTTTGGGAGGCCGAGGCAGGCCGATCACCTGAGATCAGGAGTTTGAGACCAGGCTGGCCAACATGGCGAAACCCCATCTCTACTAAAATTACAAAAATTAGCTGTGCATGGTGGCAGGTACCTGTAATCCTAGCTACTTGGGAGGCTGAGGCAGGAGAATCACTTGAACCAGGAGGTGGAGGTTACAGTGAGCCGAGATTGCACCACTGCACTCCAGCCTGGATGACTGTCCCCAAAAATACTAATAATAATGATAAATAATAATAATATTGTAATGCTGTCTTGTGTTTAGTATTTTTCTGTTTTTTTAAAAATACCACTTGCTTGTCAACACTTCTGCATTATTATGTTTTAGATGTTTCTTTTTTAAGCAGAATGGCTATGCAGGGCTTGGTGACATTACCTGCTGTGACAAGGCCAGATCTCAGTGGTTTAACACAACAAAGGTTTAGACATCATTCTTTAACCATTATGACCTCTTTCATGTTATTCTATATTTTTAGTACTTTTATTGCTAATTTTTCTATTTATTGCATCTCCTGGAAATCCCTCAAAGTATTTTTCCCAAGTGTAGTTTATAGGGTTTTTTGATGTGAGCTCATCTTTCAGAGAGTTTTTTTCTTGTTTCTAATTGGATTTCCAGTGAAACTTGCTTGTAGAAGTAAGCACTACCAAGTGGTTTCACATGTGATTCTTTTTTTTTTTTTTTTTGAGACAGAGTCTTGCTCTGTTGCCCAGGCTGGAGTTCAGTGACACAGTCTCGGCTCTCTGCAACCTCTGCCTTCCGGGTTCAAGCAATTCTTCTGCCTCAGCCTCCCAAGTAGCTGGGATTACGGGCATGCACCACCACACCCGGCTAATTTTTGTAGTTTTAGTAGAGATAGGGTTTCACCATCTTGGCCAGGCTGGTCTTGAACTCCTGACCTCATGATCCACCTGCCTCGGCTTCCCAAAGTGGTGGGATTACAGGCGTGAGCCCCTGCGCCTGGCCCACATCTGATTCTTTTGGAACCCTAGGGTCCTAGGTGTTCAGTGATCCTAGATGAATTTTCATCTTAATTTCTTGATTCATTTCTACATCATTCAGGTAATATAAATTGAGACATGAGCAGTCCACAACTAGTGTCTCCAGCTCCTACTGGTTGCTTTTTATTTTCTACCCAAGATTCAAGTAGACTATGCTTTCCAAGGCCAGAGGAGAGAGTTTTTTTTTTCCATCCCCTTTTTGATAAGGGGAAAGTTCCTGAAGGTCCAGAGCCCTCTATAGAAGTTCAGGTCTAGGCTTTTCTTCTATCACCAGGAGGTCCCTTATGCTGTGATACCCTAAGCCCTGTGTCCAGTGCAAGAACCCTGTGTGCTAGCTTTTTATCAGCCTTCTATAATAACTCTTTATTTCTGGCACCTGCGGACTTAATCTTATTTTTTTTAAGCTTGGAAATGTATTATTACTTTTGGGGTATGCTATTTCATATAGCATTTCTTGTATTTTTAATGATACATGGCTTTACACCTTGTAAGACTTAGCCAACACTTCCTAACATCTCTTTTTTAGCAAAGAGGAAAAACCCCTGAGTGAGATTCCAGGGGTTTCTAACTTAAATTTAACAGTATTATTTTATTTTTATTATATTTATTTTTTTCTATATATGTTATTTATTTTATGTAACTTAAATCACTCACCATTTATTTTACCTGAGTGATTTAAGTTTACATATAAAGGTTGAGTATCCCTAGTCCGAAATCTAAAATGCTCCAAAGTTCAAGTTCTTTAGTGCTGACACAACACTCAGAGGAAATGCTCACTGGAGCATTTCAGATTTCAGATCTTCAGAGCGGGGATTCTCAACTATAGTATATAATGCAAATATTCCAAAATCCAAAAAAGTCAGAAAGTGTAAATATTTCTGGTCCCAAGCATTTTGGATAAGGGATACTCAACCTGTACGCTAACGATACAAACATTCCTCTCAAAATAACCTTAATAAAATAAGTCAACCAAAGAAAATGTTAAGTAAATTGGCAAGTGATAGAAGGCTATGACAAAAACCCTAAAGGTGATATATTAGTACTCAATCTTATAGAATACTTAAAAGCATTCAATGTCTTTTCAAGCTTTTTGTTCCTGTTTATTAAAACATGCTTTGATGTTTTAGCAATCCAGACGTGAAGATATTTACTGTCAATATAAATCTGGGCTAAGAATGTGAAAAATTGGTTACCCAAATCAGGAAATAAAATTTTGAGCATAGCATAAGTCAAATATTCCCTTTGAAACAATAAAGGCCAGCTATATAGTAAGAATGGGCTAGATTGTAATGTGGTAACAAATAACTACAATATCGCAGGGCAAAACACAACAAAACTTCATTTCTTGTTTACATTTCCAACAAGCTTTCGTCGAGGCCTCTGCTCATCAGGGACACTCGGGACACAGCCTGGCCGAGCCCCTCCACAGCTCATAAGGTGGGAAGAGGATGTGGCTCCTCACACACTTGCTCCTAAGCCTTCTGCTCAGAAGCAACATCTCTCCCTTCCACTCTTTCTTCATTAGCCAAAGCAAGTCATGTGGCGCATGTCATAACACATTGATCTTCTAACACACATGGTGTTAATGTCACAGTACCATCCAGCAAAGAAACCATGAAGCAGTTTTAATACATCCTCTAGATGGAGACATGTAGCTATTTCAGCCATAGTACAGTCAAACTTCTGCTAACCTCTTGGTTAGCTCCAGTCTGTATAAAGAAACTCAAAATTAAGTAGAGGCTACAGATTGATAAAGTAAAATACAGATCTTTACACTGGACTGGCTTGTTACCTAACAGATCCTGAGAGGCTTCAGTATTGATCATAAAACTGCTGTCCTGCTTAATCACCAACTGCTCAGTTTGGCCACTTCATTTCTGCAAATGTTTATGGGCTTAATGTATGAATGTGGTTGAAGTATTTACAAAGAGCATGACTTGGGTTTCTCTTAGATTTGCTTTTAGGCTATTCTGGCTCAGCTTTCCCTCAGTCCCAGGGGTTTTCTAACATGTCCCTATAGCCTTCTTTTTTGGGGGTGGAGGGGACGGAGTTTCACTCTTGTTGCCCAGGCTGGAGTGCAATGGCATGATCTCGGCTCACGGCAACCTCCGCCTCCCGGGTTCAAGCAGTTGTCCTGCCTCAGCCTCCTGAATAGCTGGGATTATAGGCATGCACCACCACGCCCGGCTGATTTTGTATTTTTGGTAGAGATGGGGTTTCTCCATCTTGGTCAGGCTGTTCTTGAACTCCCAATATCAGGTGACCCACCTGCCTCAGCCTCCCAAAGTGCTGCGATTACAGGTGTGAGCCACCACACCTGGCCTAGCCTTCTTTAATATCCATGAGTTTGTGTGAATCTCTCTCCTTGGGTCATCCATTGATCACAGCCTTCAGCATTTTTCTTCCCCTAGTGCATGCTAACATGGGGGGAAGAAATCTGTGCCTTCTTCACAGGGTCTCTGCTTTGTGTTGAAAAGGCGCACTTAGAGGCAAAGACTCTATTTTCTAACATCAATGAGTTGAGGAGCATTTCTAGGCTCTGTGGAGATTTGTGCAGTAATAAGATTATCTTTTATCTGGGCTAATGCCGAAATTATAGTGACCTTAATTATGATTTGTCCAACCATGACACGTACTTAAATTAAACCACTGCTCCTGGTACTATGTTTTAAGTGGAGGGTATGTAATACCTTAAACTCAGACAGTGCTTTATGACTTACAGAGTACTTTTATTTGTATTGTATTTATTCTCCACAGTCACTATGATGTTGAAATGGTCAACTAATCTTGTCAGAGTTAATCAGTTTGTCGATACTGGCAGCAGAACCACAGCTCAGAACTAAGACCTCATATCCAGGCAGGACTCCTGCAATTATTCCATGATGTTGCCCATAATTCACAATTTAAAAAAAAATCTATTAAACTTAAGCTGATCCTATCTATTTTAAAACCATTGTATTTAGTTTGAGGCCAAGGCCCACATCCTGCGTGCTCTGTCAGGCAGATAAAAATCTGATGTCTTCATTTGTGTTCAAGGTTGACTCTTAGGCAGATAACTAGAAAAATAATGTACATGTGCATTTAGAATATTTCAGGCTCGATAATTCAATCCAACACAGTCAGTGGGAGAACTAAGATTTAAATCCAGCAGCTCTTAATAGCAGCATTTTGCTACTTGACAGGTATGAGACGTTTGATGTCAAGGAGAACACACAGAATGACAAAGATCATTGTAAGGAATTCCAAAAACTGCAGGATCATGGGATACCCAGATATCCATCCCTCTAGGTCCTAGGACTTTCAAAACTGGGGCCTGGTGCAGATCTTCTCTTTGCATACCTCCCCAACCTCTGTTGCTGAATAACATGGTTTGATTCCACCTATCATAACACTATGATCTCTGTTTGGCACAGGTTATCTTATTCCTGCTGATACATTATTGTCTGTCTGACATGCCAACCTCTTGCATGCTCTTTTGCTACCAGGGCATAGGTCTAGTTTTAGAGAACACACAGGGTCAAAGCCACAGAAAGAATGTGAACAAAGAAACTTCCTGATGCTGAGCTTTTGAGGGGGTCTCAGGAGGTGGTGGATAAGTACACAGGCACTTACCTCTATCCAGGAGAGCAGCACTGAGTTCTTGGAGGTAGTGGTCATTGTATCAACTCCAACATTCCAACTCCACCACTAGAATGAGACAGGTCTGGCTTGTTCCTCTATATCCTCGGCACACAGTAGACACTCAATAGATATTTGTTGAATAAATGAAGCAAATGCAGTAATCACTAAGGGTGTAGATTCTTTTCTTTCATCATAGTGCTTTATTTACAGTAGGGGATTTGACTTGCATCCTGGAGAAGTAGGTTAAACTTCCAAGGTTTGGTAGATCCAGCGTTACATAGAGCAAAGACAGGGAGAAGGGAAATAAATTAAGAACTTTAACATAAAGGTTTATCATGTTTAAAATTAGGTTAGTGCCCACATCATAAGGATTCGCCCTAGGTAAATGAAATTATGTGAAACTCACCAAGAAGAAAAATATATTATGGTAAATGGGTACTTACTGAACAAAGGTCCAAGGATGAAAATAAATCAAGAGAAATGTATCGTGAACAGTGGTCAGCTTCTTAGAAGAGCATATAGATTCATCACAATTGTCTTAGGTATTTCCTATTTCCCTACGTTTTTCTTACCAAATTTGCTAATATACATGGTCGTGGGCTCAGCACTGATGAGAAAAAAGAGGTGGGAAATCATGACCAGAGCCATCTTCACCAACATATATTCACAGTGACTCTTTCAATATTCAAAAAAGAAAGAAAAATAACATCAGTCTATGCCTGCTCAGGAGTGTCAGGCACTTTACTTTTGTAGCTTAATCTTTAAACAACCTGGTGAAGTAGGTGGTGTATCCCTAGTTTACAAATGAAAACTGAGATCAACAGAATATGCTCTTTCTCCCTCTGTCCATGGGAATTTAATTAAAATACTCAAATTTACAGAATAAGAGATGTATACAAAGCACATATAATGACCCTGTTGTTAAATATATATATATATATTCCTATTTTTGAGTTTCCCACTTGGTGTGTGTTTACTTAAGTGAGCTAGTAGAAGTGACTTGATGTATGCAAGTGAAATTGGTGTCCATTGTTCTCATTTACCATAACTGCAGAAAGTCTTTAATTTGGGACCAGTTACAGTGGATTCAGTTCCCATCTGTGGTTTATTTTAAGTGAGTTGAAAATGTTATCCTGGACTCTCTGGGTTTCCTTTTCAAAAGAAATGAAGTCCTATACAATTGTTGATGTGCTTTGCTTTGCTTTTTTTGCAGACTACTGCCAGAGGATGTAGGAATGGACATCCCCTTTGAAGAGGGAGTGCTGAGCCCCAGTGCTGCAGACATGAGGCCTGGTGAGAGCAGCATGTGTTCATTTCCTTTGCTGGTATTCTGTATCCCAACGTTTTCATTATTCAGTGAAAGAATTATTTCCTATGCATCTAACTTATGATTTCAGTGATAACAGTGAGAGGAAAAAAAGGAATGTGTGATATGAAGGTGTTAGGTTGCATTTGGTTAATTTAAGAGGTGGCTTGAATACTGATGCTCGGTAGTGTGGGCTGCATTTTATCTCCTAGACCACAGCCTTATCTGCCAGTGTTTTCAGTTCCTGTGATAATTGGCTACTGTATATTGTACCAAATTCTGACTAATATCTAAGTTCCCCACATTTACACGTAATTGTAAGAATGTTTAAAATTGGAAATGTGATATCAAGAATGCTCAGTATCCTAACTATCAAAACCAAAACCAAGACAACAACAACAAAAAACAACCACCCTGCATTTTAGGAGTTTACAACCCAAGGCATACACGAAAAACAATTTAATTTTTCAGTTGCAACTTATATAACTCTCTCTGTGTTCCAGGGTCACTCTCTTATACCAACTCCAGGATCATACCAAGATCCTGAATCATGTATTCTCAGCCAAGCCTACAGTATGGTGGGAAGAGGGAAGGCAATTACATTTGTTTTCTGTTGTAGTATTTGAGATGCATTCTTCAAAATACTAGTCATGTAACAGAATTATTTCTAAATGTTCTATGGCCAAATATGCTTGGTAACCACAGTATGCTTATTTGAATCTTCCAAGTTCACAATGTACTTTTGAATGATAAAGGCACTGAGGCTATGGTTATCTGATATGGTAAGCAGCTAGTCACATGTGGCTATTTAAATTAATTAAAATTAAAAACAGTTGTTTAAAATGCTCTTCTTCAGTTGCACTAGCCTCATTTCAAGTGCTCAATAGCCACATATAGAACCTTTCCATCATCACAAAGAATTCTTTGGGACATCACTGTTCTGCAAATTCCTGAAATATAGAAACTCAGTGTGGAAACTTACTTGTCAATAGAAACTTTTTTCAAGTAATACATAAAACCATTACCTGGAACAGAGTTTGGGTGATGTTCCATTCAGAAAAGAAAAAGCTTAATGACAAGGGAACAGTGCCAATTTCTCTAGGACAAGGCCGGAGTCAGAATTCTGGAGTTGAAGGGTATACCAAATGGTCTTCAAAATACTTCGTGCTTGGGAATCCTGTCATTTCTGGTTTTAGGTGAAGGCAACTAACTGTTTTGTCCTACTCTGCTCTCACACTGAACACTTCTGTGACCGGATGTGTAGGGTTCTGTTTTGTTTTGTTTGTTTTGTTTTTGCCACACACCAAGCAGTTTTCTAATGAACACCAACTGGGTATCCTATAATTCAGTTCTGACACTATCCACCTTAGGAAATGACAAGGGTTTTAAGACCTCTGTGCCTGGAACCAGGGCCAAAGACCAAATATATTTCTTATTATACTACAGTAGGGTATCTCTCTACCTTTGTTTTGTTAGTTTAAGCTTGGTTAAAAATGACTTCTCCAGCTCTGCTTCTATTAAATGAAAGGCAGCTGAGCAGCAAAACACAAACTACAGTGAAAGGAGGGAGCCTACACATAAGATTATCACTTACGTTATAGGAACCAATGTCAAGTGAGATTGGCATAAGAGCTGGTGACTGCTTGGGTGAGTTCCAAGAATGTTACCTGGGAGGATACTTCAGCCAGGTAAAGGGCACTGAAGATTATATACAGAGTTGTCAGGACCTAAAAGAAGTATTTTGGGAGTGTCTGTGTACATGACAAAGTTCTTAACCTAGGAGTAAAGTCAACACAAAGCATTAGAAAATATAGTCGGCCCTCTCTATCCATGGTTCCAAATCCATGGATTCAACCAACCACAGAAGAAAAATATTCAAAGAAAAAAAATCACATCTGTACTGAACATGTACAAACTTTTTTTCCTGGTCATTATTTCTAGACAACAGAGTGCAACAGCTATTTACTTTGTATTAGGTATTATTCTAGAGATGATTTAAAGTATACAGAAGGATGTGCATGGGTCATGTGTCAACACTACACCATTTTATATCAGGGACTTGAGCATCTGTACATTTTGGTTTCTACCAGGGGTCCTGGAATCAATCCCTTATGGATATCAAGGGACAACTGTATATGTAAGCTTAACTGTTTTTCATATGCAACATACCCCGTGAAAATTTAATTCAATTATTATAGCAATTTCAAGTTTTCAACTTGAACAGGGAAATTCTAAAAACTAGTTACCTACCCATTTAGCAATAGCTCCTACTTCCTGTTTCTACATGGCCAAGGCTGAGGGGGTTGGGAGGGTCCAGTTACTGAGGGCTGCTTTCAAGAAGGGTTTCTAAATCTCATACAAAGATTTCTATCAGGTCTGCTTTTGCTGAAAGGACTTGAAAAACGTTTTCCACTGGGCCCAAACCCCCTCTTGGCAGCCACGTATTGTATAGGTTAAGTATCCCTTACTTAAATGCTTGGACCAGAGTGTTTCAGATGTTGGATTTTTTCAGATTTTGGAATATTTGGATTATACTTACTGGTTGAACATCCCAAATTCAAAATTCTGAAATCCAAAATGCTCCGGTGAGTATTTCCTTGACGCATCATGTTGGCACTCAAAAAGTTTCAGATTCCTTGAGCATTTGGGATTTTGAAATTTTGGATTTAGATTGCTCCTCTGGTTTAATACTTGATGTTGCTGTTCTCTTTCTTCTTTAGAACCTCCTAATTCTCTGGATCTTAATGGCACTCATCCTCGGAGAATCAAGCTCACAGCCCCAAATATCAATCTTTCTCTGGACCAAAGTGAAGGATCTATTCTCTCTGATGATAACTTAGACAGTCCAGATGAAATTGACATCAATGTGGATGAACTTGATACCCCCGATGAAGCAGATTCTTTTGAGTACACTGGCCATGGTAAGTCACTAAGTTGGCAAGGCCAAAGTTAAATGCTAAATAAGTAAAAGATTTTCTAATAGACCTCACATTTTTGTGCCAGTGGATCCTTTTTGTGATTTCTAGAAGCTTCTGTTTTTATTTCAGGTCATAGGTGGCCATGATTGACAGTTTGGAGCTTGATAGAGAACGTGTGGTTCACAGAGGTCATACATAACCATTGCTCTTTATTCACCCCTACTCTGTGCTAGCATTTATGCTAGGCACGGGGGCTGAGGGAAGACTGTTACATGCTGTGTTGTAAGAAACCCGGGGCTGGGTTTGCAGAGGAAGAGAATTTAATCCAGACGATAAAATTTGAAGAAGAGAAATCAGAGCTTGACAATTTCTTATATAAGTTCCCACTATCTGCAAAGTTCTGTTCCCCAGACCCTTACATGACTGACTCCTTCTCTGTATTCAGATGTTAATCAGATGTCACCTCCTCAGAGAGGTCTTCCTTGTCCTCTGTAATCAAAGGTGCATCCCACTTCCCTACTCCCACCACCTAGTCACTCTCTGTCCCCGTGTTCATTGTGTTTTCCATGTATCACTAATTCAAATTGTATTATTTAACTATTTGTTTGCATCTTTATTGTCTTTCTCTTACCAGTCGAATCTATGCTCCATGAGAGCAAGGACTTTATATCTGATCCTGCATCTCCAATAAAGTAGGAAGGAAGAAGGGATGGTTTAGGGGGAGTGGGAGAAATGATAAAAAGGAAGATAATTAAAAGTTGTCAGATCATCCAAGACTCACACCCCTGATATGAACATCAGTCTTTAGTTCTTTCTCTTGCTCTATGAAATTTGGTTTAAGAAATATGTACAGATATAAAACATTTGCTTTTTTTTTTTTAATGGCATTATGTAGTTTCTGTTTCAGTATTAGCCAGGGTGGAATTCTCCGAAGTTACAATGCTTGAAAGTGAAAGCGAGTGAGTCTGCGACACAGATATTGCTTTTATTCATTTTAAGAATTCACGCAATCTTAAAAGTAATACGGTGCCATAATTAAGTGATGGCCTGACTTTTAGAGATGTGCTAATTCTAGCAGTTCCACTCCTGAAGAGCGTAATTAGAAAAGTCACCAAATTAGCTAATTCTTTCAACCAGTGGTCATTGAGCTGACGTGAGCAGTGCAGTTCAGACTCTACCTTGACAGAGCTTAAGGCTTTATTTCTTCAAAAAGGAAATGGCTAAACAACTTGTTTTATAGTCTATTATGCTTAAGTAGAAATTTTTTTTTCCATAAGTTATTGGGGTCCAGGTGATATTTGGTTACATGCTTAAGTTCTTTAGTGTAAGTAGAGATTTTATATTGCATTTTTATCAAGTGTGAATTTCTATAGTTATCCGGGTAGTTGATTCTGTAGGTTGAAATACACAAATAGGAGGTGAAAGAAGGTCTGGAATTTGTATTATTTCCTCTCATCCCAGAGAGTCTTCAGCAGCTCCTCTATCCGTCCCAGTTGCCCCTACCAGCTCCCACTCTTTTCCTGCTAATATATTGACAAAATCCCACAGAAGACTGTGGCATGATCCTACCGGCCCCTCCCTCACCTCCGTATTTGCTTCTCTGTTGCCAGGAGAACTTTGTCACGCCACATCTGAACCTTTTATTTTTATACATAGTAAAACTGTCAAGCAAAGCACTGGTGGCTGAGCAAGCTGGTAATTAACACTGCCACTTGCTGACATGGCTCTTTTAATGTAGTTGACATAGCTGTGTTGAAAGAACCAGTTTAATGGCCATAACCCTGCTTTTAGGTCTTGAATGCAAAGGACAGAATTGTAAAGTAAGTTGAATTTTTACATCTACCCTAATTTTCAAATGAAAAGTATACAGTCAGAGGTTCTAAACAAAAACATGAAACTTTGAAAACACAAAGTACGCCTGAATAGCTGTATTTTGTAAACATGAGGACACGGATAAGTGACTGTATAAGAGGGCTGGATTATAAACATGTTTTAGTTCTGAAGTATGAAATAAATATTGAAGGCAGCCTGTTTCTTAGGTTTCTCGTGGCAGCATTTTGAACTAGGCATATACATTCTAAACAAAATAGGTGTTTTTAAGGTATAGCTTTTCAAAACCATTTGGGCCATAATTTATTTTCTTTTAATGAATACTTTTTCATTTATATTATATTTTTCACGTATGTATTTTCATTATATATTTTTCATTTTATATTATATATTTTTACTATATATTTCTCATTTATATATTTTTCTTTCTATATTATATACCTCATTATATTATATATTTCATTATCTAGTTTTCATTTATTTCATTTTATAGACGAGAACACTGAAGCACAGAGAAGTTAAGTAATTTGCCTAAGGTCACACAGCTCATTGTTGTCCTTAGCTCCTGGCCCAGGCTGCTTCCCAGTGAATATGCTAACAATGAATGGAAAAAAGGTCTGTTACTAGATTGGGCTTACATACTTGAAGCCAAACGTGATAGCTCTTGCTCACATTTAGGCCTCTTTTTATCCAGTTTTCCTGACTTGAGGACTCTAAAAAAAACAACAACAACAACAACAACAACAAACCGTAAGAGTTACTTACCAAATGCCTGAAGGTTTTTCAGGCCTTTACCTGTTTTATTCAGTAGCTGATGACCAAATGCCTCCGCCAGGGTTTTTGTTCACAATGCAATTTTGCTTGTGGAAAATTTGTGAAGCTCACTATCAAATATACTCAACTGGTCATCCCTTTCAAGCAATTTTCTTTAACAGTTGTGTCCAAATGTTGGGAAATATAAGTTAAGGTACTGTGAAATAATTAAGGTTTGATGTCCTTTCATATTTACAAAGTACCAAAAATATCAAAAACACGCAGCTAATGATGGACTTGGGAGGTCGTTCTTTCATATTAAGAAAGATTTGGCTGGGCGCGGTGGCTCAAGCCTGTAATTCCAGCACTTTGGGAGGCCAAGACGGGCGGATCACAAGGTCAGGAGATTGAGACCATCCTGGCTAACACAGTGAAACCCCGTCTCTACTAAAAAATACAAAAAACTAGCCAGGCGAGGTGGCGGGCGCCTGTAGTCCCAGCTACTCGGGAGGCTGAGGCAGGAGAATGGCGTGAACCCGGGAGGCGGAGCTTGCAGTGAGCCGAGATCCGGCCACTGCACTCCAGCCTGGGCGACAGAGAGAGACTCCATCTCAAAAAAAAAAAAAAAAAAAAAAGATTTGAGTTTTTTTTTTTTTTTAATACTTTAATTTACTAATCCTAGAAACATATCCAAAGGTCAGGAAAAATAATAACTCATTTCTGTTTCCCAAACCAACAACAAAATTATTTTTACCACCATTCAGATCTTCAGAAAGGTATTTTATAAGGGAAGTGAAAAAATGATAAATTTTAGCCTGAATATTTCTGATAAGAATGTTATAAGAAATCCTCGTGTGCTCTTATATTTTTCCTTCTTAGGCTCCCAAGTGATGGTTAGTGACCCCTTCTGAAAGACCTTTTTAAATATTAGCCTCTAATGGCAGTTTTCTCTTTTCATAAGGCACCCCAACATCATTTCCAGATAATCAGGGTGTCACTTCATTGAACTTCCCCATCCATGATTTTCTATTATTTTCAGTCTACAGGCAACCAGCTTATAAAATCAATTTTCCATTTTAACTCTATATATAAATTAATCAAGTGCTAAGCTTATTTTGTTTTATTCGTAAGCAGCCTTATGCCATAATGGTGTTGTCTGAAAGGAGGATTTTTCATTGTATTTTGTTTGCTAATATTTTTCCCTCAAATTAACTGCCTGCTTGCTGTTTGTCATCAAAAAAATTCTAAAGACTTTTTAACAGTATATAGGATATCTTTCGTATAACCAGAAAAGCTTCTAGGAGTACTCACATTAACAAGTGCAAGATTGTGATACAGAAAGCTGTCACAAATGCATGTGCCACCTGGAAGGCCACAGCTGACGTCATCATTGGTTAGTCCATAATGAACACCAACAGTGCATCCCCCACTATAGTCTGTGTAACATAGACCATTCAGGGGCTTGTGTGCTATATCATCTCAAAAAGACACAAGCAAATGTTCAAGTTGACTTCTCCCCTGTGTGCAAGGTTTTAATAGACTCTAGCAGTCACTGGGAAGAAAAACTCATTGTTGAGAAAAGGAGACAAAAAAAAAAGTATTTCTTAGTGAAGAAGCATGAGACCAAAAATTAAATGTGGGGAACATCAGGATAGAGAATTAAATGAGACCTGAATATTCTTGCAAACAGTGGGAAAATGAAGGCTGTGGAGAGGTTGGTAATTTATAGTTAGAACAAAAGAATTATGAAGATCAGGAGGGTTTTGCTAACTCCAGAAAGTCGGTAAAGCTATCTTTACTTCTTACTAGCTTGTATTGTTGACTTCTAGAAATGAAAAACTTAAGAAAACTTAATGTACCCCTAGCTCTTAGATAACGTTTTTCCTCATTTACATCAGCCAGAAGAGGAAGGGAAGGAGGAACACTAGCAACTTGCCAGCTTCTACTCTCTGAAACGTTAGGCGTTACACCCCATAAAAACATTCAGCCCTGGACTTTTACACTAAAACGAGCAATAATGCTATCTTTATAGGAAAATGCTGATAGCAGTGCGTGTGTGTACACATATATACTTTTAACGTAGAGATGTCCTTTCTTACTATGATACCATAATCAAAAACCATTAAAAAAAAGTTAACAGACTTAACTACATAAAAATATTACATTTCTATTTGGCAGGAAAAGATAGATATTAGTTTAAAAGCTAAGCATGGGGTAAGCACAAGGCAAAAAAAAAAAATTGCAACATACAACAAAGTTCTGTACAAAAATTCCAACTAGGTTACAGTGAGCTGAATCACACCACTGCACTCCAGCCTGGGCGACTGAGCAAGACTCCACCTCCAGAAACAAAACAAAACAAACAAAAACCTCCAGCTAGTTCATAAGGACCACAATAGGAAAGGGGCTTAAAAGGTACCTCCTTGTCAGTAAGAGAGATATAAATAGCCAATAAACAGTGAAAAGCGTTTACCTTCTTTAATAATTAAAGAAATTCAAATTAATGTGATGATTTCCTCTTGAATTGTCAAGGGTTGAAAACTTTGATAGCCTATCGTGTTCTTGGCAATGGGGGGAATCCAGCCCTCTCATATATTGTGGTGTAGCATATTCAAGGGCAAAATCGTCCCCAAGACTTCAAGTGGTTGTACCTGCTGACCCAGCACTTCATTGCTAGAAAGTTCCCCTATAGCAGTATGTGTACAAATAAGGTAAGACTCCTTCACACAGATGCTTACTGAAGCAAATTCTTTATAAAGAAACAACAGAAAGAAATAAAACTGTATTTCATCACTATGGGATTGGTAAACTGTAAGACATCAGCAAAATGGAATACTTGAGGGCTACTCTTAAAAATGAGCAGGATTTATATTTACTTAGACAAAAAGACTATTCTATGTATCTATCTATCTATCTATCTATCTATCTATCTATCTATCTATCTATCTATATTTAAAGACAGGCCCACACTCTGTCACCTAGGCTGGAGTGCACTGACGTAATCTCAGCCCACTGCCACCTCGACCACCCAGGCTCAGGTGACCCTCCTACCTTAGCCTCCTGAGTAGCTGGGACTACAGGCATGTGCCACCATACCCAGCTAATTGGTCTATTTTTTTTGTAGAGATGAGGTTTTGCCATTTTTCCCAGGCTGGTCTCAAACCTGTACTGTTTTAATAGATAGGAACAAATTATACAACAATCTGTATAGAACATGCAGAATATATAGAATAATCATACTTTTTGAAAAATAAATGTGTCAGTGTATGTGCAGAGGAAGAATAATACACATCGCACAGTAATAGATGAGTGGCATTGGCGGTTTTCATGAAGCATTTGTGTATTTCCGGTACTTTCATTATGGTGTTTTACTTTTTAAAAATTAATGAACTTTATTCTTTAGAGCAACTTTAGGTTCACAGCAAATTGGAGCGGAAAGTACAGAGTCTTCCTGTACCCTGTTTCTCTACACACATTCACCCTCCTTCACTATCTACATCCCTTTCCAAGTGGTTCATTTGTTACAGTTGATGAACCTGCATTGACACATCATTTTCACCCAAGGTCCATAGTTTACATGAGGGGTTCAGTTTGTGTTCTGCATTCTATGGGTTTAGCAAATGTATAGTGGCAGCATGTATCCACCATTGTAGTATCATACAGAATCGTTTTTCTGCCTTAATTCTCTGTGCTCTGCCTAATCCTCCCTTTCCCCCAACCCCTAGCAATCACTGATGCTTTTACTGCTCCATAGTTTTGCCTCTTCCAGAATCCTTGTAGTTGACCTCATACAATATGTAGCTTTTTCAGACTGGCTTCCTTCACTTATGCAATTAAGGTTCCTCCATATCCTTTCATAGTTTGACAGACCATTTTTTTTAATGCTGAATAATATTCCATTGTCTGGACAAATCACAGGTTATTTTCCATTTACCTACTGAAGGACATCTTGGTTGCTTCCAAGTTTTGCCAATTATGAATAAAGCTGCTAAAATCATACATGTGAAGCCTTTTATGTACGCATATATTTTCAATGCATTTGGGTAATTACCAAGGAGTATGATTGCTAGATTTTAAGGTAAGAGTATACTTAATTGTATAAGAAACTGCCAAACTGTTCCAAAGTGGCTGGACCATTTTGCATTCCTACCAGCAATGAATGCGAGTTCCTGTTGCTTTTCATTCTCATCAGCATTTGGTGTCAGGGTTTTGGATTTGGGTCATTCTAATAGCTATGTAGTGGTATCTTGCTATTGTTTTAATTTGAAAATCTCTAATGATACATGATATTGAACATCTTTTCACATGCTTACCTGTCACCTGTATATCATCTTTGTGAGCTACCTGCCTACGTCTTTTGCCTATTTTCTAACCGTTGAGTTTTTTTTGTTTTGTGTGTGTGTGTGTGTGTGTGTGTGTGTGTGTTTTTGTTTTTTTGTTTTTTTTTTTTTGAGACAGAGTCTCGTGCTGTTGCCAGGCTGGAGTGCAGTGACGTAATCTTGGCTTACTGCAACCTCTGCCTCCTGGGTTCAAGCGATTCCCCTGCCTCAGCCTCCCAAGTAGCTGGGATTACAGATGTGCGCAACCATGCCCAGCTAATGTTTTGTATTTTAGTAGAAATGGGGTTTCACCATGTTGGCCAGGATGGTCTTGATCTCCTGACCTCGTGATCCACCCATCTCAGCCTCCCAAAGTGCTGGGATTACAGGCATGAGCCACCGTGCCCGGCCTTATTGTTGACTATTAAGCATTCTTTGTATATTTTGGATAACAGTCCTCATCAGATATGTGTTTTGCAAATATTTTCTCCCAGTCTGCAGCTTATCTTCTTATTCTCATTCTCTTGATTTTTCTTTTATATAGAAGTTTTAATTTTAATGAAGTCCACCTTATCAATTATTTCTTTCATGGATCATGCCTTTGGTGTTGTATCTAAAAAGTCATCTTTGCACCCAAGGCCAATTACATTTTCTCTACTAAAAGTTTTATAATTTTGAATTTTACATTTAGGTCTTTGATCCATTTTGAATTAACCTTTGTGAAGGATCAAAGGCCTGGGTCCAGATTCATTATTTTACAGGTGGATGCCCAGTTATTCTAGCACTATTTGTTGAAAAGACTATCTTTGCTTGGCTGTATTGCCTTTGCTCCTTGTCAAAGATTAGTTGACTATATTTATGTGGTATGTGTTTTACTAAAACCGTAATAAAGAGTGTAGTATACAATTTTTTTTTTTTTTTTTTTTTTGAGACAGAGTCTCACTCTGTCTCCCAGGCTGGAGTGCAGTGGCGCTCGGCTTGTTATGCCCAGACCGTTTGTTCCCCAAAGAAGACCACCAGAGTCCAGAGTCAAAGCCAAGCGGCAAGGATCTTATACTGCAAGTTCGAACTTGGTCCCTCCATTCCACAGCAGATAAGAGGGCCTCGAACAATGCGTGCGCTCGCTTTTTATAGCCCGATGTAAACAGGATTTGTTACAGAGGAACAAGGGAATTCTTTAGGTTACAGCATTATAATTACAGTTGGTTAACATATTAAGTTATACAATTAGCAGTTTTCTATTGGTTCCCGCGCTTTCAGTAAAACCACAAACGGCTGCGTCCTTATCAGGGATTTTTCCAGGTGGGGCTTTTTTTTCTAAAATTGAGATATATGGTGGGACGTGTTTGTACTGGGCTCAGGAAATTGAGAGCTATATGGTGTTTGTACTGGGCATTACTGGGCC